>NC_062191.1:1271715-1306715 GCF_912470025.1 Vespa velutina | reverse complement strand
CGTATAAGTAATGATGAAAATAATGAAAGTAAGGAAGAGTCATTAGATAATCAGTCAATAGAAAATAAAGAAATACAATGTAGAGATAATAAAATGTCTGAACTTGGGGAAAATATATCATCAATTAATAATTCATCAGAATTATTAACCAGGGATAAATTGATATTATTATTTAGGTCAATATATAAAGAAAAAACATATATGGAAGGGGTTACAACGATTGGTATGGTAGGATATCCTAATGTTGGTAAAAGTTCTACGATTAATGCATTATTACAATACAAAAAAGTCTCAGTATCAGCTACGCCAGGGAAAACGAAGCATTTTCAAACTCTCTTTTTGGATAAAGATTTACTTTTATGCGATTGTCCTGGTTTAGTGATGCCATCGTTCGTTTGTACTAAAGCTGATATGATTTTAAATGGGATATTACCGATAGATCAAATGAGAGATCATGTTCCACCAGTTACGTTACTTGGTACATTAATACCTAAATATGTAATAGAAGATATGTATGGTATTATGTTACCTGTACCGGCGGAAGGAGAAGATCCAGATAGATCACCAACTGCGGAAGAAATTTTAAATGCATATGGATGTAGGTCTTTATTAAAAATATACATTTTTTTTTTTTTTGTTTTGTTTTATTTTATTTTATTCGTTAACTCTTTTTAATTTAATTCAATTATAGATACAAGAAGGATTATACGTGTGACAATAGATATCATTGGATATATTTATTTTTCAGATAATAGAGGTTTTATGACACAAAATGGACAACCAGATAATCCACGAACTGCTCGTTATGTTTTAAAAGATTTTGTAAATGGCAAATTGTTATATTGTGTTGCCCCACCAACACAAAATCAAAATGAATTTCATCAATTTCCAGAACCGCGAAGAATTAAAAAAGAAAATACACATATACCTCCTAGAATGGTTCGTGCAATAGGGGGAAGGAGAGTTATGTCTGAAGAATTAGATAAAAAATTTTTAAAACAAGTATGTAGTGGCGTTCATGCCAGAGGTGTTCTTGGAAAATCATCTGGTGTACCAAATGTCCACAATCATAAGTATGAATCATTCAGAATAATTATTGTTATTAAATAATTATCACATTGAATATACTTTGAAATAATGTAAATTATCCAAAACAATTATATATATATATATATATATATATGCATATTCTCAGGGCAATCATTAATATAAAATTAATATGAAACGTGTTCACAAATTATCTAATTTTAATAATTATATCGAATTTTAGTGGTGTGGAGTCTATAGCTGGTTCAATGCAAAGCCTTTGTATCGAGGAAAAGCCATGGAAAAAAATTAATAAACATTGCAATAAAAAGAAACGGGAAAAGGCTAGAAGATTATACGGTCATCTTGATCAACATTAATTTGGAAAACTATGATTTTTCACAAATTATGATTATTTCTAAATATAAGAACATATTATATTGCGAAAGATTAATTTTGTAACATACGAGTTACTGAATTAAAAAAAAAATGACCATTCATTTTTCACATAATAAAAAAAATTAAATTGAATTTGTCTGTATAATACGTACAATCATATATATGAGTGTGTGTATGTGTGGTGTGTATACATGCATACATATATACATTCATGTATAATTATAATAAAGTTAAAATATTTTATGTTTTCATAACCTTTATATTTAATTTTATTAATATTTTGCCAATATATTGACATCCTATTCCCCAATACAATCATCTTTTTAACTTGGCGCACATATCTGCTATATAAATTCTATATATAATACAAATTTGTCAGATTTACAAAATTTATTTAAACAAAAATGATCATTATTTATATAGGAAGCACTTATCATTCGTCTTCATTGTTATCCTTAGATCTATGTCAGTAAATTCAGGAAACGGATATAATAAAAATTACATATTGTTTTTTCTGTTTTTTTCTTTCTTTTTTTTTTTTATAAATTAGGTTGGTACCTATATAGGTAGTATCGCTTCAATAGTTTCAATTACCTTAGTAGAAAAGTACCGTGTGCAAAATTGTTCTAGCAAATTTCGATTCAAACTCATGCAACAATTCATCTATGTCATTATCTAAATCTTCACTGTTGGCCAGCTGAAATGTGATAAAATATATTATTATTATTATTATTATTATTATTCTTTATATATCACAATAAATATCCTTCTTAATTATTCTGAATAAATAATAATAATATATAAATAAATAAATTACATATAATATTGTATTTTAATTATTTCTATTAATAGAAGTAACGATAAGATATTATAAAAAGAAAAAGATTGAAAATACCACAGTGACTAATTCACAGATAAGAAAGGATCCAACTGTAGCTTCTTCATGATTATCTTGAATATCAAGATTAATAAGATGAACAGGTTGATTATCTTCTTGCGTTCTGGATTCCATACATTCGATTACTTGATCGTATACACGTTCTTCGCAGGTTATTAAAATATCAAATTTTTCTTTAGACAGTTGAAATCTTTCAGGCTTAGGCTTTATCCGACGGTTTCTGTCCAACATGTGCAACAATCCATTTTGTGTATAACTGATTTATTCATTAAGTTAAGGTATTTCATTAAAGATATAAATTTCTACAATATAAACTTAAGGATACGATAATAACAATTTCTTAGATTCTTATATCCTAAAGAAATATAAAATCATAGAAATATGTTTCAATAAGTGTCTGTCTGAAAGTAATAAAAAAAAAAAAAAAAGAAAAAAAAAAAAAAAAAAAAAAAAAAAAAAAAAAAAAAAAGTGATAATTATTTCATTATCGAAAAGAGAATAAATATTTCATCGATAAATAGGATACTATTGTTTATCCTTGTTTAATAAATCATTATAGATTTCATCATATGTTGTTCCAAAATCATATATATTAGGACGATCTGGAGCATTCCCTGGTAATTTGACTTTATCTCCAGTACCAAAAGATTTAACGTTAAAGCCTTTTTTACTGAAAAAAAAAAAAAATTAGTTAATAGATATTAGTCTCTTTCAAAATATATCTAATTTTCTTTGTAATCTAATGTTTATCTTTTTTTTTTTTTTTTTTTTTTTTTTTTTTTTTTCCAATGTTTGACATAACCTTTTACCTTAAAAAAGCATGCGCTTCCATGCTTCTGTTCATATTACTGGAGCAAATAACGGCTACGCTAAGTGAACTAGGGGCCGGCATTATAATTATTTCAACTAATTTATTAATAAAATTCCTGAGAATAATTTAGATTAGATTTATATATTAAAAATAATTTTATGGAAATCTTGTTACGTCGTACACATTGATCAATATTACGATAAAACAAGATACAAATAATCAATTAGAAATTCGCGTATAGAACAAATAAATTTGAATTATAAATATATATATATATATATATAAATATATATATATATATAGAATATTCTATATACATATATAGAATTTAATATAAAAGCAAACCAAACAGCCTAACAATATTATTTAATAATTTATTCAGGTTATCTTCTGTTCATGATACTATTCTGCTTCGAATGAGAATGTTTTCAATGAAACAGAATACCTTCAATATCAGATGGCGCTGTCATGTAATCTATTAGACTAGTGCTGCCGCGGCATATGATTGGTCAAATAGACTGGAACGAATCACTGGTCATTACATATGAATTCATGTTTATAAAATCAAATGCAATAAAGCGATTGGTTGAAAGATCTATTATTGGGAAGATGATAGATAGTAGCGGGTATTTAAAATTCGTGTCATGGGAATAATAAATCGTTCGAATTCATGCCAAATCAATACACTATAATATCGTATTCTTTTGTCAAGGGCTTCGTAAAAATCAACTGTTTTGTCTTTTATTTTTTTTTTTTTCTATAGAATTTTAGAAAAAAATACGCATACGGGATATATGGGATATCCTTTCGGTACGTTCATATAATATATTTTAATTGAAATTACGTATGAATTATGTATATGCATATGCAATATAGTTTTGCAGATATCGACGTAGAAGGGATTAACGAAAACGGGGTTGGACGTTGGATTTAGGTGAGGGTGTGTAGATGGCAGGGATAGATGGGATTCTATGGCGATTGGTAATGTATAAAAGAAGCAAGTAGAAAGTAGAAAAAGAGCACTCTAACACGTGGCTTTGATAATCGATCGGACACGAGCTGACCCCGAGTTGGAGACTCACGTCGCGACGCGTGCACGTCGGTGTTCCAAAGGAACGTAGCGGAACCAGAAACAGTATGGCTGGAGGATTTCAGCTGTTTCATGTCAGTGTGTGAGTGCCGATGAGTGAGAGAAGAAAAGGACGATCGTTGATGCTGATTCCTTTCAAATAGAATTTCTACTAAATCTACGTATGTATTACAAAGTAAAACTTATTTTACAAATTTATATACAATATATACATACATATATAATGATATATGTAATATATAAATGTATGTATTAAGATATAATTTGGATTATATTTGTCTATATGATCGTATCCTTTTTGTCTATTAATTTTATTTATTTATTTTTTTTTTTTTTCTTATTGACGTTCTCAATACAATATAAAAATCTAATCGATGTCGAACATTTTTCATCGAGATCTTATCGTATATAAATGAAACGATTAAAATTTTTGAGATATAAAATTTGTTTTTTGTATCGATACAGAGATAACGTTCTTAATACAAAAAAAAAAAAAAAAAAAAAACAAATAAGCATGATCGTTGTCAAATAAAAAAAAAAACAAAGAAAGAAAGAAAAGGAAAAAGAATCTGTTCTTTATTTTTTTTCAATGATAAAATGACGAAATACGCGATATTGAAGATAAAATTTTGAGATATTAAAAAGAAAAAAGAAGCAGATTTTTCATGAGACAGTATTAATATTGATTAGTAATATTAAATTCATAAGGCATCCAAATTTACATACGGAATATATACGAAAGCTTTTTTCTTTCTTTCTTTTTTTTGTCTTTTTATTAGCGATGTCATAAAAATGAATACAATGGCGTCATCCTAATTGAAGTATGTCCAACGGCCATAGATTTTTCTTTTTCGATTTATTACGATTTTAATTGTCAAACGTTTAAAATATTTCATCGTATGACCTCCATCTTTGAAGATTTCTAAATATTTTTATGCAAAAATCATATATATATATATATGTGTGTGTATACACATACACCCACACACATACATACACGCACGCATATATATATATATATATATTGTAAAATGAAATGAGATATTTTCGAATTCAAATCTTTAATGGCGTCAGCGCGCAAATTGAAACTTACTTCCGGATACAAATAAGGTTAAAGCGGTTAGCTATCATGTTTTTAAATCCCTACAGTACTTTTATATTCATATGTATATCATATCATTCATAAAACTAGCTTCTATATGATAAGTGAATCAGTATGTTTTTCTATGATCGATTTTTCTCTATACAAGTTATGTCAATAAGTTTCGTGATACGCGATGAATTATTTTAATTAGAAAAATATATAAATGTTTCGAAGAACTTTGTGTTTTTGCGAACAAGTCTTACCAACGTAAATTCTGTTTCTGAAGAATTTGCAGGTTCTTAATATAAACTACATGAACGTAAGCAAAAATTCATTATCAATTATTTATATTTCATTGTAACAAGAAAGTTGAAGTTAAGAGTGAAACAATAAAGGATACATTTTATTAATGTCATAAACAAATATGCTTTTGTAAGAAGCTAAAAGATTTTCATTTCTATTTTTGATAAATATCTTGACTTTTATTGATAATTGCTCATATGAATGGTCTATAACGCTTCTTAATACGTTTACCTAACCTTAAAATTATTAGATATTAAAAGTCGTGAAATCTTTGATTAACGTTGTAATTAAAATAAAGTTATTAATCTTTGATACAAAATGACATTATAAAGATTAATTTGATATCGAATTAAAATATTTATTTAATTTATTCTATTTTATTTACTACTATATATATATATATATATATACATATACATATATATATATACATATCTATTGTACAACATTCAGCACATTCTTGCTTTGAAAATAATAAAGCCAACGGTATGAAGATATTCGGTATTTAATCAATATTAAATTGTGTTAACCAATAGGTTATATTAAAGCTTTCATATATAAATAATTAAGTAAAGTATGTGTGTTTATAAATAAATTACTACAAAATAATATATTCATATCTTCTATGGTCTTCTTAATATATACATTTCATAGAAAATATTTTCACATATAAACATATTTGTTAAGACAATACATTTTCTAAGAATATCAAATATATATATATATAAATAGAAATATATATTAGTATTGCTTGATAAAAATATTAAATAGAAATAAATATAGGAATTATCTATGGAAGAAAAATGAATATAAATGTCATTTGGATTTAACAAGAAAAATTTGTCAGATAGATTTTATTTCATATAACTGATATATTCTTATCATAAAATCAATAGGATTATTTTTGTATTACTTAAAATATTTGATTATGAATTTGATGAAGGTATTAATGTCCATGACGCAAAAGTTAACATAATTATCTTACTTGGATTTCATTCATCTGATTGACATTTATTTTTTAATCAAGATTTTAGAAAGTCATTAGCGTTACTTTTTTACGTTACTGAATTTGTCTGTGACAAATGTTATGTTTAATTATGACGTTGTCGATGAAAAAAAAAAAAGAAAAGGGAAAAACATAAAAAGAAAAAAGATAAAAAATATTATTTGTGGTTACATGAGAGTCAGTATCAATATATAAAATGGTGGTATAGTTTGTCGAAATTCTGACGTCATTGGTCAATGCCATGACGTCATGTAAGTACTTCTCGCATTACACCGTTTATTCGTTATATTTGCAAAGAAAAATACGTATGATGACGAACGGGAAATATAAATCTCTAATTAACAATTTCGTTTACTTTTTTTTCCTTTTATTTTTTTCAAAATTTTATTTTCTAGATAAAAATAAATTACACTTTCTAATAAGATATATATATATATATATATATATATATATATGTGTGTGTGTGTGTGTGTGTATTAATAATCAGACTTGTTGAACACGAACAATATCTCGGTTATTCATCTCGATAGGAGATTTAAACGATAAGTCGATAATTTATGAAAATATCTTAAATAAATACGTATATAATAAAAATAATGGAAAATATCGCATGCTCTCTCATATGTATTATCAATTTTTCTTGTGATCGACCTGCAAAAATTTTTGTAGGTTAATCCGAAAGGAACGGAAAGGAAAAACAAAAAGAAAAAAAAAAAAAAAGAACAAATGGAAGATATTTTCATTTTCTAAAAATCTCGGCATTTCTTGCAGGTGTCGATTTCTTTTTTCTTCTTTTCTTTTTCCCCTTTTTTTTTTCCATTAAAATATTGCTCACACACATAGCACATAATATTTCTATGGACTTGTGCGTTCTCGTTTTATTAACCGACTTTTTTTTCTTCTTTTTTTCTTTTTTTTTTTTGCAAAAATGTCACGCGTTAATTGAAAGGTGCGAAAGAAAGGGGAACGTTTTTCTCCTTATCTTTTTTTTTTTTTTTTTTTTTTTTTTTTTTTTTTTCAGTTTTTAAAAATCCTTCATCATTTCACGCGTGTCACTCATTAAAATAACGTACTTTATTACAACTTTTTTTCTTTTCTTCTTCCATTTTTTTCGTATATATTCTCTTTCTACTTTCCTTTTTTTTTCTTTCTTTGTTATTATTTTTTGTTCTTCTTCCTCTTTTTCTTTTTTATTTATTTTTTTTTCTTTTTTTATTTTTTTCTTGTTCTGCGATAAGAACAGGTCAACCGTTTTTCATTCATGCTTCCTTTTTGTCCCTTTCGCACTTACGATGAGGTTAAGTAGAATGTTCTGTGAATAATGTTATTGTTGGAAATACAAAGAAGAGTAGGTAGAAATTATGCAAGTAGAAATAATGAATATATATATATATATATATATATATATATATATGTATATATATATAAATGTAAATGAGATGTAGAGACCTTGACGAATATAGAAGAATATTCATTTACATAATAATAATAATAATAATAATAATAATAATAATAATAATAGTAATAATAATAATAATAATAATAATGATAATAATAATAATAATTATAATTAATATAATTATTATTATTATTATTATTATTATTATTATTGTTGTTGTATCATTTTAACCTCAATATGTTTAAATATATTCGTACTTTTCTTTCCTGGTTAATTACTTTTCAAGAAAATAACTAATCATTTTATTACATTCTAATTATTATTATTATTATTATTATTATTATTATTATTATTATTATTATATTTTTGGTATAGTTATATGCATAAAACTTGATGCGTGTTTCAAGGCTGAAAATAAGCTTTAATAAAAACGATGGTCGCGTTTGCGAATCGTTACATTTAGCACACTATCGAACGGAACGTTGTACAACATTGCATCAATCCTATTCAGAAAAGTCATTCAGAATGTAGCACATCGATTGGGTGCAAAAATGTCTCTATCTCTATCTCTATCTCTATCTCTTTCTCTCTCTCTCTCTCTCTCTTTATATTTTTTTTTTCGTTTGCTTTTTAATTTCAACAATAATCTGAAAAGGTGACACTTGATCATCACAATTTATGAGATATTGCAAATTATTGACGTTTCGAACGATTGCTACTTGGAATAGTTACAAGAGAATCAATATTCTAGTAATTGGGACTGTTATATACACACACACACACACACACACACAGATATACATATATATAGGTGGTTGAAAGCTACTATTGATAATCGAGGTTCTCTACCGGCATAACGATCTTATATGTATACATACATACATCATACATACATATATACATACATATATACATTTATACAAGGAAGACAGACAATGCTACAAGTGTTGCCATTGTTAGAATTTATCATTATTTTATCACAATCTAATTCTCTAATATAAATTAACAGTTGTGAAAATGATCGATGACAAACGTGAGATTCATTTAAATTACAAATTAGAAAGAAACAATCAAGATCGGTTCATTGTTATAATTTATACATTGTTTCTTCGTCTTTTTTTTTTTCTTCTTCATCTAAATCGAATCTTTTAATATCTAAATTTAATTGAATCGTAACGATCGATTAGAAACATTAGATGATAATACTGAGAATTAAAAAAGATAAAAATTGAAAATATAATATCATTTCGAAGATGAATGAGACTTTGTATGCGTCGTATATTTATTTTATATATCTTCGTATCTCTGATATTATCGATCAGATAGAAAAATTCTAAGCGTAGGTAGCTTTTAATAACGAAAAAATTGCCGGAGAATTATCGACATTTCACGATTTATAGGAGATTATTATGATTTATTGATTACGTTAGAATATGTATAATAATACTTCAAATATATTACAAAAATATAATAATAATACTTTAAATATATTACGTGATATTTAAATCGTACGAAGTATATCAAATCAAAGTCAGTGATTCTATTAGTTTTCTTTCTCGGTTCAATAAATCGGATTTACCGTGTCTTTATTCATTAAAGTGGAGGAGACAATGATATATATATATATATGTATATATATAATTTTTATTCTCTGTATTAACATTCGATAGAATCAATGAGTTTCTCCCACGCCAATCTTTTTCTTTTTCTTTTTCCTTTTTCTCATCAAAATATTGAGTAGCTTTTCCACGTAAAGCTCTTGTCGTATCGTTTTCAATCAATCCATTGGACAGACAAGGATAACGAGGTATTTGATAGGAATTAACTACGGTCTGCCTTTTCAACCCTTATATATTCATTTCTACTTATATATCTGCATATACATATATATATATATATATATATGTATGTATATATATGTGCGTCAGGTCAAACGTGATAGAGTAAATCCGATAGTAAAGAAATGCGGCAACATTTCTGATACTTGGAATGTGTGCGTATGTATGTATGTATGTATGTATATATGTATGTATGTATGAAAGAGGAAGAGAGAGGGAGGGACAGAGAGAGATGCATTTCTCGTATCAGACATTGCGGATACGCGTCATCCTTCACTTGGACACCCCTCGTAATTGGGATTATCGTTGGCAAATACAAGGAAGGGGTCATCGTATGGTGAAATATTTCAAACCAAATGCAAAATCTTATTCAATTTTCCAAACTACATGCACGTCATTCGATCGAAGAGAAATACGAAGAGAAATAAAAAGAAAAGAAAAAGAACGAAGTAGACGAATGGTCAAGATAATAAGTTAATTTTTTTTTTTTTTTTCTTTTTTCTTTATTTATTTTTCCTCAGATCGATCGATGTCGAGAATGAAAGAACGTATTAATTAGATCGCATAGATACTTATCCCTAATAGATTACTATTTTGATAGACGTGATCTGTACAAAAGAAGAAAAGAAAAAAAAAAAAAAAAAAAAAAAAGAAAAAAGGTCAGTACAAATATGAATAATTCATTTCATATTATTTATATGAGAAATTATAATTAATTTTCATTTAGAATTAATAATAATTAATCGTTCTTTTATCATCTTTCGTATATTTATATACATACACATACATATCTATATTCATTTTTTACACACACACACACACACACACACACACCTACATACACATATATCTATAATTAATATTAATTAACCCCTTTGTCATCTTTCATATATTTATGTACATAAACAATACATATTTATATTCATCTTTCACATACATACATTTTTCACACACATACAAATAATAATTATTAACCCCTTTGTCATCTTTTATGTGTCTATATATATGTGTGCGTGAATGCACGTATGTGTGTATATGTGTGTGTGTATATATATATATATAGAACAGACCAAAAAGAAAATGGACGACTTCGTAGGGATGACGAAGAAAGTCGAAGAGAAACCGAAGACGATCGAAGGGAGAGAAAGAGAGAGAGAGAGAGAGAGAGAGGGAAAGAGAGAGAAAGAGAACAGGAGGGAAAAGTAAATATACGAAAGCAGCGTGTGTCTCTCCTCATCGGCGACAATGTGGGCAGCCCCGGCTTATTGATTGCTCCATAGAAATTGGCCGGCGCCGCCCGTGTCGCATCGGTCGATCGCGGTTCTTCTCGCGCACGTTGACGTCACTCGCGTCTACTCGGCTATTGATTTTCTTACGAATCGAGCGACGCCATTGGCCAACCGAGTGAGATTGCGCACCTATCTCTTACTAATGGCGTCTCTCTTTTCTCTATCTCTTTCTCTTTTTCTCTCTCTTCTCTTTCTCTCTCTCTCTCTCTCTCTCTCTCTCTCTCTCTCTATCTCTATCCGTCCTTTTTTCTAACCTAGAACGGAAACCGCCATCTTTATTCGGAGTTCGATATACCCTTTCGGCCTTGTTTGTAGTGCCAGTCGCGGTACCAATCGGTCGTGGGCCCGTCTTGGTAGGGATTCGTTTAGGGACGATTCACCGACCAGGGTGCGTCCCGACCGGATTTTTTCACTACGGATTTTATATGCAGGTACACAGGTAAGCTATCCCTCAAAAAGGAGATGTTCGTCCCATGTTTCTTTCTCTTTCTTGAAAGGGGCTTTCGGAAAAGAGAATCGGAGAATAGGTGGGAGTTGAAGGGAGTTTAGTAGGGGAGAACTTAACCTCCTCGAAGCTATTTTTTTTTTATTTTTTTTTCTTTTTTTCTTCTTCTTTTTTCTTTCTTTTCCCCTTAGAGATTCATAACGCATATCGAATTTTATCACCTATCAATATCTGAATTCTCTGTGTTTCTTCGTTTCCATCCTGGTTTCGGTTTTTTTTTTCTTTTTTTTTTTTTCTCTTTTTTTTTTTCCTTTGACGATCGAACGAGATTCAACGTCTCTATATACCTACATTCTTTTCCATTTTTTTTTTTTTTTTTTTTTTTTTTGAGGAAGCTCGTCTTCGTCGTCGTCGTCGTCAAAATAAAATACAAAAAAAAAAGAAAACGAAAAAAGAAATTAATAACCAAAGCGGATGGTTAGATCATCGAAGTGGTTATATCCGCAATAATTGAATTCGTCGATGGAAGATAACAGGTAGTCGAAAAAACACGAATCGAATGAAAATATCAGAATCCATTCGTAATCTTTTCAAGGATTTGGTTCTTTTTTTTTGTTTTTTTGTTTGTTTTCTTTTTTTTTTTTTTTTTTTTTTTTTTTTTTTTCGCAATATCTTATTCGAGAATACGATTTCAATAGGTTATGAATATTTTGAAATAGAGTAGATATAATAGAAATAAGGATTTCGTTGGGATATTATCGAAAAAAATCTTTTTTTCCTTTTCCTTTTTTTTTTTTCTCCTTTTTTCTTTTATATTCATCGAACACGTACATGACCTCGTTCACGAAGAGTTAAGAGAAAAATTTAGAAACAGATAGATGACTAAAAAGATAGAAAAAAAATATATATATATATATATAGATAGATAGATAGATAAATAGGTAAATATGATTAGAGATTAGATGAATAAAGAAAAGTAAGAATTTGGAAAAAATTCGAGTAATGAAAGTCTTAAATTTAATCTTCGTCATTACAGAACTACGAAAAAGGGGTTGATTTTTAGGAATGTCTCGAAAAAATGGCGTAAGCGCAGTCGTTCGCCTTCCATCTACTCTCTCTCTCTCTCTCTCTCTCCTTCTCTCTCTCCTTCTCTCTCTATCTCTCTCTCTCTCTCTCTCTGTCTCTCTCTCTTTCTCTCTCCTTCTTTCACACACGTCGATCGACGCAGGCGCCCGCAGTGCACTTGACTCTCGGCGACCGATATTACCAAAACGTAGGAGCATTGCTAGCTGTACTCGGCATCGGGGTGGATCTGCGAGAGCGAGAGAGACGGCTGCGTGCCGTGCGTAGAAAAAAAATATACACACACACACATACACTTACACTCACAAGGAGACACACATAGACACACATAGAGATTGACAGAGAGAAACAGACAAATAGACGCACTTTACACACCTACACATACACACATACACACACAAATACACACAGAAACACATAATATATATACAAAAACGCACATATATATATATATATATATACACACACATATAAAAAATAAGAAAAGAAAAAAAAAAAAAACGAGAAAAACGTGAAAGTTATATCAAATAATATGCGAATCGAAGTATTATCATCGTCATTATCATTATTATTATTATTATTATTACTATAACAATAATAATAATAATAATAGTAACAATAATAATGATAATAATGTCTTCGCCTCGCGGTATGTATCTCGATCGTCGATCGTCTAGTGCACCGAGATAGTAATCTCGAGGATTTTTTTTTCCTCTCTTTTTTCTCTCTCTCTCTCTCTCTCTCTCTTTCTTTCTCGTGCGCGTACTTTACTTACTATATCTATTTCTCGCGAATAGTAAGTTATAATCGCGGAGTTACGTCGATGCCGTACGACGTCGACGGGCGACGTCTTCGTGCGCTCTTCATGCGCGCGTCCCTCAGTGTTCAGTGATTATTTTATATCCAATTACAATAAACCAAGGAGAAATACGAGTAAGGAAGGACAGTAAAGGGTGGAATTTTAATTCGATAGAGAGAAGAAGGTAAGGAAACAACCGAGGAGTGTACTCTCTCACCCTCGTTTTCTATTTTTTTTATATTTCAATGGTATCTATCACCCTCTCTCTCTCTCTCTCTCTCTCTCTCTCTCTCTCTCTCTCTCTCTCTTTCATTCTCTCCGTCTATTTCTATCTTTCCTTCTTTGTCTTTTCGAACTCCCTTGAAACTCGAACCAACCCGGTTCTCTATCGATCACGGTACGATGCCTTTCTCATTTATCCCACTCCTTCTTTCTCTCTCTCTCTCTCTCTCTCTCTCTCTCTCTCTCTCTCTCTCTCTCTTCCTATTTCTCTGGTTCTTTCGTCGTTTCTCGAACGTCCTTCGGAAAGATTCGATCCCTTTCGGTTGGTTCGAACTTCTCAGTTTTCTTCGTAACGTCTTCGACGTGACCTCTCATTTTCTCTCTCTCTCTCCCTTTCTCTCCCTCTCTCTTTCTCTCTCTCTCTCTCTCTCTCTTTTTCTCTCTTTTTCTCTCTTTCTGTCTGTCTCGTCGTGAAAACGTATTCGAAATTAATTCAAATTGGATGGACCATTCTTTGGATCTGAAGAGAGACGAAAAAAAAATTAATTATATTTTTCCTTTCTTTTCTTTTTTTTTTTCTTTTCTTTTCTTTTCCCTTCCACGTCTTTTCTTTAGTCAGTCGTTCCGCGCATAGATAAATAGACGTCATCGTGCGAAATATTCGAATATTCCTTTCTTTTTGTATTCGATTTTTTAAATGGCCGACTATTTCGTCTCGCTCTACTTCGTCCGGCCATTCGTCGAGCTACATCACGTAAGGAGTACAAGTCAGTTGAAATACGGACAAGTGTCGTCAGTCGAAGTAGCATCAGTCAATGTTATCAACGCCGAGGAGATTGCTCGTCATTCCTCATCCCTGGTGATCTTAATTTTTTGTTTTTACTTTTTTTTTTTTTTTCTTTTTTCATTTTATTTTACACGTATTACAAGTGCTACGAATCAGAGTGACGTATAGAAATTCTTCGAAAACATTGAAAATTATTTTAATATTATTATTATTATTATTGTTATTATTATTATTTTTTTTTTTCTTTTTTTTTTTCTTTCTTAAAAATTTCGCTACATTAATGTTTTGTGCAACGACGAGTGAGTAAAAGAGGATTAAAAAAAAAAAAAAAAAAGAAAAAAAAAAGAAGAATAAAAAAAAAAGAAAAGAAAATATAAAAGAAAAAGGAAAGAAGAAAAATTTTTTCATTTCCAATGAATTTCCCGTCTCGGATATGCATTATTGACCTAATAATAAGCGTTCTAAATTCCACGAATAAGACGACGACGACGACGACGACGACGACGAGTATCTTCCATTAGAACGAGACTGTATTGATTTATCGTTTCTACCGTTTCTAAAAATTCTCGACGGGGATTTTAGGTGTTTTTTCATCGTCAAATTAAATACAATTAGCATTTTGAATTTTGATTTGTTTGTTTCGATCGATCATCAAACTCGTTTGTTGGTTAATAACATTGACATTATGTATCGACGTTATTTACGAGTAACTATGTATGTAGGAGCCACACACACACACACACACATAAATGCATGCAATTATGAGAGAGAGAGAGAGAGAGAGAGAGAAAGAGAGAGAGAGAGAGAGAGAGAGAGAGAGAAAGAGAGAGAGAGAGAGGCTGTATGTTACAAATTGCTCGTGCGCCAGGATGGCCGTGTACAAGAGCGCATGTGTACATAATCGAGCACTCTGAGTCATTCCATAATTAACGCTTCTGAAAATTTACATTTCCAATTCTGTGATTTATTTCTATCTCTTGGAAAAAGAAAAGATAATGAAATGAATTCATATCTTTTGATACACGACGATCAAAACGTGAAATTATTTCTTTTCCAATTTTCTCTTTTCTCTTTCCTTTTTTTTTTTTTTTTTTTTTTTTTTTTTCAGTAAAATAGACTTAAATAAGATCATTCCGTTTTCAATTTCACATTCTTTCTGTAATTTATTTCCGCAAGAGAGGAAAAAAAAAAATAGAATACGAATGTTCGCTTTTCTTTGTCACAATCGAAACGTGAAATTGTTTCTTTTAATTTTTTCCAAATTTTTTTCTTTTTCATTTTGCTTAAAATCTATTTAGAAATTATCACGTTTGACATGTATTCTCTCCGCGATAATATTAATTTTTCATAAGAATGAGAAAAAGATCAAAGATAAATATTATAAATTATTATATTTATTTTTGCATTTTTCTTTTCCATCCCTTGAAATCGATTTGCAAAATTATTCGTGGTTGATGAATGAACGTCAACTTCAAAATGGATGATTCATGATTATGATGAAAATATTTTTCGTCGATTTAGTTTCATTTCTAATTCGAATTTTATGTATCTGTTTTTTTTTTTATCTTTTTCTTTTTCTCTTCTCGTAGAACAGACCTGACCAAAGGCACACAACAATAACGCGACCATAGTAATTTGTAAGGAACATTGAAGGGCCAATAAAAAAAAAAAAAAAGTAAAGATGTCGTCGGTGAAAGTAGCGGTGAGGGTTCGACCCTTTAACAATCGTGAAATTTCACGAGAAGCACAATGCATCATTGAAATGTCAGGAAGTACTACTTGTAAGTAAAATATACGTCAGAAAAAAAAAAAATATATATATATATATATATAAATATTCAAATTTTAAATTAAAAGATTAAATGAAGGAGAAAATTCAATTTAAAAATTACATTTTCAATTAACAGCAATAGTAAATCCAAAAGCACCTGCAGGCAGTAAGGATGCAATAAAAAGCTTCAATTATGATTATTCGTACTTTTCCATGGACGTGAGTATGAAAAAGAAGAAAAAAATAATAAATAAATAAATAAATAAATAAATAAATAAAAGTTATAATAGAGATAATATCTTCTTAATTAAATTAATAGTAATAATAATAAAAAAAAAAAAAAAAAAAAAAAGGAGATGAAAGTAACACATTATCTTATATATTGCAGCCAAGCGATTCTAATTATTCTTCGCAAATTATGGTCTATAAGGACATAGGCGAGGAAATGTTAGAACATGCATTTGAAGGTAAAAATTAAATTTTGATTAGATTAATTGAAGAAAAAAAAAAAAAAAAAAAAAAAAAAAAAAAAGAAGAAAAAAAAAAGAAATGAATAAAAAAATGAAGTAAATAAAAAAGGGAAAAGGTCGAAATATTATATGCAACAACGAAAGATAATCATGAAATATATTGTTGTTACTTTACTTTTATAGGCTACAATGTTTGTATATTTGCTTATGGACAGACCGGTGCTGGAAAGTCTTATACAATGATGGGAAAACAGGAGGAGGGTCAAGAGGGTATTATACCTCAAATTTGTAAGGATTTATTCCGTAAGATCAGTCGAAACTCGTCCGAACAATTAAAATATTCGGTTGAGGTAAGCTACATGGAGATTTATTGTGAGAGGGTTAGGGATTTGTTAAATCCAAAGAACAAAGGAAATTTACGTGTACGAGAGCATCCTCTTCTTGGACCATACGTCGAGGATCTTTCAAAATTAGCAGTGATGTCATATCAAGACATTCACGATCTCATAGACGAAGGAAATAAAGCTAGGTTGGTAAAAAAACAAACAAACAAACAAACAAACAAATAAATAAATAGAGAAAACATTTAATTTGCTATTTCATTCTAACGTATTAAATTATGTTTATAATCTTTCTTTTTTTTTTTTCTCTCTTTTTTTTTTCGGTCTATAGAACGGTCGCAGCCACAAACATGAACGAGACATCCAGCAGATCGCACGCGGTCTTTACAATTTTCTTCACACAACAAAGACAAGATTCAACGACCGGATTAGCGACAGAGAAAGTTAGTAAAATATCACTTGTCGATCTGGCAGGTTCTGAAAGGGCCGATTCAACTGGTGCAAAGGGTACAAGATTGAAGGAAGGTGCAAATATAAATAAGAGTCTTACTACACTCGGAAAAGTTATCAGCGCATTGGCCGAGATCGTTAGTATAAATTTTTTTATTCTTTGACATGGATTTAAATTTGACATTAATTGTAATATCGAAAATAAATATTTATTATTTTTATATTAATTTCCCAATGATTTTACATTTCTTGCTGCCATTATTTTTACGGATAATTAGGCGGTAAGTTTTCATTATAGATTCAAGAATTTTTCGTAATTCGCAATTGTAGATTCAAGAATTTTTTCTAATAAATAGTTTCAAAGCAACATTTTAATATATTTTAATTTTATAACATATATGTATATATATATATACATATATATTTATGTGTGTATTTTTTATGAATATTTTCAGGCTACAAAGAAAAAAAAGAAGGCAGATTTCATCCCCTACAGAGACTCAGTTCTAACATGGTTATTACGTGAAAATCTTGGTGGTAATTCGAAGACCGCAATGATAGCAGCAGTTAGTCCAGCCGACATCAATTACGATGAAACTTTATCGACATTGAGGTAATTATATTTATATATACATATATATATATATTTTTTTTTTTCTATTGAACAGTCAACAAACTGATAAAGTCAATTATTGCTGTGACCTTCGAAGATACGCGGATCGGGCGAAACAAATCGTTTGCAAAGCCGTGGTCAACGAGGATGCGAACGCTAAACTCATTCGAGAGCTCAAAGAAGAAATACAGAAATTACGTGAACTACTCAAACAAGAAGGGATCGACGTACAAGAAGGTGAGTTATGACGTATACCATTACTGATGTCGCTTGTTTCGAGTATGCAAATCTTGTTGCATTGTAAAGTAATATTTTAAAACTAACTCTTCCAAAGCAAATTTCCATATATAAACCCATAAATAGTTTTGATTTTAGTATAAAGAAGGCAGCATATAGATTATTTCAATACCATCGTCATAACAAAAAATATATATTTTAGATATTGATCGTAATGTGATGACCATATATATAAAAAAAGAAAAGAGAAAAAAAAAAAAAAAAAAAAGAAACAAAAAACAAAACAAAAAAAAAATTACAAAATATTTAAAACGTTTGGAATTGGATTAAAAATAATAATGTATTGTGTTTGTGTTGCTGCAAAATTTAAAAAAATAGAAAAGAAAAGAAAAGAAAAGGTATATACATACATATATATATATATATATTTAGAAAAAAACCAAAAAAAAAAAAATAAAAAAAGAAGAATAACAATTCTTTTTAACGAAATAATATTATGTATATTATATGGTGCACCGTAGGTAAGCTATTTATATAGTATTTTTTTCTTTGTCCCTTTTATGCATAACGTAGGGCCAGATGGCAAAGTCACTTATGAAAAGAAAGAGCATAGTAAGTAACAATTCACAAAAAAAAAAAAAAAATTCTCTTTGTTTAAGAAACAAAACGAAGCAAAGCAAAGCAAAGCAAAGCAAACAAACAAACAAACAAACAAACAAAAAAAAAGCAAGAATGACAAGTAAACACGGCAAAAGCAGCGTCCAAGCCAAGGCAATCGTTTTACCATTGTGCCTTTTACTCAATATATGCTTCTTTTTCACGGCCAAATGCACAATATTCATAACACCTTCATACCTGCGTATCTCTTTTATATACTCGATTGTTTATATATTGTATATAATATATATATATTATATATATTATATATATTATATATATTATATATTGCTTCGCGAGAGTGCCCATTTTTCTTTTCTTTTTGTTTCTTTTTCATTTTCATTTAGCCTAGATTACATTATATTCTGCCGTATTTAAAGTATCCTTTCAATATGTCTTCCCTATAATGAATACGCAATAATAATAGTATCAACATCTGCATAAATGTTATAAAATGAAAAAAGAAAGAAAAAAAGTGAGAAGGAAAAAAAAGAGCAATAGAAAAAAAAAAAAAATAAACGTTAACAATAATAAAATAAGAAAATTGTTGAGAGATTAGTGAACAAGTGATTAGAAATGTAGATTATTATATGTATATTATTTTCTAAAAAAAAAAAAAAAAAAAAAAAAAAAAAGGAAGAAAAAAAAAGAAAAAAAGAATAGAGAAGAAAAAAGAAAAAAAAAGAAGTAATAGATTTTTTTCCAGTATAGTATTAGTAGAAAAATAATCATTATGTATAATTCTTTTAATATTTTACATTTTGAAGCGTATCGAATGCACGATGAAGAAAATAACGAATCGCATTGATAAAAGAAAAGACAAACAAACAAAAGACAAGACTTACCGATCAATATGAATTATAAAAAAAAAAAAAAAAAAGTAGCTCTGTATGTATATATATATATATATTCTATATATATGAGCTTACAACGTTGCATGGACGTATAAAAAATTCTTTAGTAACGATAATAATAAAGTCAAATGCATGGTAGAAACAAGCGTGATTATGGCTGCATTGATAATATGAACTAAATTGTTGTATTATTATTATTATTATTATTATTATTATTATTATTATTATTCCATATTGCATGAATATATATATATATATTATCACGTGTATAACTTCTCAAAATAATTTTTTCCTTGCGTCATATATATTCCATATAGTTCATGTAATAATTTACAATAATCATTATTTTATATAATATCAAATTTCTATTATTGCAAACGTTTGCTTCTGAATTATTTAATAAAATAATACAATGAGATGATAAAAAGGAAAAAAAATAAAAAGATGCGTTTGATTTATGCGATTCGTTGTTCTTGAAATAAAATAGCATGAAGAACGCTTTAAGAAGCTTATCTGTTAGGTGTATACGAACAAGTATATATATATATATATATACATATATATATATATATTTATGTATTTGTTTTACTATAATGATTCATTTTTCAGATTTCGTCCGTTTTAGTAATTTTGGTCAGTATGTTAGCTTTTCCATCTCCCCATAAAAAAATAAAAAAAAAAAAAAAAAAAAAAAAAGAGAGAGGAAAAGAATTACATATAAAATGATACGAGATAGAAAAATCGTTTCTATGTTTCTCATTCATAAGCGATTATATATAGTTTTATATATATATATATGTCTCTAATGTCATATTTTATTAGCCATGCTTCTCTCATTACAACCCTGCTAAATTTCATTTGAAAAGATCAATGATCAACACGCTACGCCTCGTTCCCTCTAATAATATTTAAAAAAATTTTTTTTTTTTATGGAGACTGTCTTATTACATATCTATATATATCTATATCTATATCTATATCTATATCTATATCTATATATATATATATATATATATATATATATATATATATATATATATATATTTTAGATGAATAATTTAATACAAAAATTTTAAAGAAAAAGGGAGCAGACAAAAGCGTTAAAAATATTCTCTATGCTTATGCTATCGCCTATAGTTATGGCTTTGTGTGTGTTTTTTCAAAAATACGTGAATTCGCTACGCGAACACGTAATTTATAATAATAATAATAATAATAATAATAATAATAATAATAATAATAGTAATAATAATAATAACGGTAACAACATCGATGATAATAAAAAAAAAAAAAAAAAAGAAAAGAAAAAATAATAATAATGATAATCAATAATTACGCGTAATATCTGAAAGGAAATATTTTATCGTATATTAAAATTATATTGTGTCTCTTTTTTATTATCTACAGGGGATGAGATCATTCGAACGAATAAACGCGAGGACGATTACAAAGAATCACGTTCAAGAATTCCCTCACACACAACTTCGACTATTGCCGAAGAAGCGGTTGATCAGTTGCAAGCATCAGAAAAATTAATAGCCGGTAAATTGATATAACACGTATATAACTAATATAAATTCCTTTTTTATTCTTATTTTTCATTCGTAAAAAGAAAAAGGAGAAGAAAAAAGAAAAAAGAAAAAAATAAAAAGAATAACAGAAAAAGAAAAAGAAAAAGAAAAATGAATTCTTTCCGTTCTCGTTGTTAACAAAACTCTTTTTTTTTTTTATTATTATTATATTATGCATATACATATACATATACATATATGTCTATAGAATTAAATGAAACGTGGGAAGAAAAATTGAAGAGAACGGAATCGATTAGACTCCAACGCGAAGCTGTTTTCGCTGAGATGGGTGTAGCAGTTAAAGAGGATGGCGTTACAGTTGGTGTATTTTCCCCGAAGAAGACACCACACTTGGTTAATCTAAACGAGGATCCATTGATGTCCGAGTGTCTTATTTATTATATAAAGGATGGTTTCACGCGTATCGGTAGCGCCGAAGCTAATATACCACAGGATATACAACTTTGCGGTCCTCATATATTGAGCGAGCATTGCGTATTTGAAAATCACGAGGGTGTAATTACTCTGATGCCTAAGAAGGATGCATTGATTTATGTAAATGGTCGTGAAATAACCGAACCGATCGTACTTAAAACTGGATCGCGCGTTATCCTTGGGAAAAATCATGTATTCAGGTTCAATCATCCTGATCAAGGTACTTTTGAATAATTTGTCTTCTTTACTTATTCATTCATTCATTCATCTATTCATTCATTCATTCATTCATATATTCATTCATTCATTCATTCATTCATTCATTCATTCATTCATTCATTCATTCATTCATTCATTCATTCATTCATTCATTCATTCATTCATTCATTCTATATCTTTATATAGACGTACGTGGGTTATAGTGTCTTGAGAGTATATCATTATTTTGTTATTTCCTTTCTTCTTTCTTTGTTCCATTACGTTAATAAACAGTACGTGAACGAAGAGAGAAAAATTCACCCGCTGAGACACCCGGCAATGGTGAAACCGTTGATTGGAACTTCGCACAAATTGAATTATTAGAGAAACAAGGTATTGATCTCAAATTGGAAATGGAAAAGAGATTATTAGTACTAGAGGAACAATTTCGAAAGGAAAAAGAAGAGGCTGATCAGTTCTTTGAAGAACAACGTAAGGTAAGTTAGCATGTTTTTTGTTTCTTTCTTTTTTTTTTCTTATTCTTCTTTTCTCTCTCTCTCTTTCTCTCTTTCTCTCTTTCTCTCTTTCTCTCTCATTTTCTTTCATTTCCTTCTTTTTTATTCCGCATTACGTCATAAAACTGAAGTTCTTTCCCGTTTCTTTTCTTGATAATAGAGTTACGAAGCACGAATAGATGCCTTGCAGAAGCAGGTAGAAGAACAAAGTATGACTATGTCAATGTATAGCAGTTACACGCCAGAGGACTTTAATAATACCGAAGAAGATATATTCGGTATGTATGCTAATGATATATCGCTGTGAAATCGCTGAGTAATAATAATATTTATTTGACGAATCGATTTCACTTAATACAATTTTATAATATAGTTTTATGCAAACATTAAACTATCGTTTCACGATTGGCACGTTTAATCACTACGTTAGAACTTCATTGAAATATTATTTTATTTCTATCGAATGATTTTCTTTCATTTTCTCTTCTTCTTCTTTTTTTTTTTTTCTTTTTCTTTTTTTTGTTCTTTTGCGTTCTCTCATGTGAAATTTCTCCTCTCATATTTTGTAATCGTTTATCTTATTCTTTTTTTTTTTTCTCTTTTCTTTTTTGTCTTTCGTTTGGTTTTTTTTCTTTCGTTTTTTTTTTGTTTTTTTTTTTTTTTTTTTTTTTTTTAAGTACGCAAGAATCATCATTTCATTTGTTATTATTGTGCACCCAGTATTATCTGATCGTTATAATTGTAGAGCGTAGTTGACGAAGACATTGGTAACATGCTTGGCTTTTCTGACTGTTTTGCCTGGTGATGGCTTGCATTTCAGTCAACCCCTTGTTTGACGCAGAGAGCAACTGGACCGAGAGAGATTTCCAATTGGCCGCTTGGGCCTTCCGCAAATGGAAGTATCATCAATTTACCAGTCTACGGGATGACCTATGGGGCAATGCGATATTCCTCAAGGAAGCCAATGCCATTTCGGTTGAACTTAAGAAAAAGGTAAAGAACATAACGGGGAAAGAATTTTTATATTATCATTTTATTTCTGGATATGTGAAATACCAATCACTTTACGTCGAAAAAAATCGATTAACTGTAAATAAAAAAGAAAAAAAAAAAAAACAGTGAAGAAATAATACGAATGAAGTGATAGAATAATACGAATCGTTTTGTTTTATTCTTTCTTTTTTCTTTTTTTTTTTTTTTTTTCTTTTTTAATTCCTTTTAAAATATAAATTCAAATGAACATTGCAAAACGTATAAAAAAAAAGGCCTTGCCATTGCATTTGAATCGCATTATTGCAACGATTTACATTAGAGTATACGGTATTAAATTGGATTGACTTCTGAAATAAATTATCGTTCGTTCGTTGGCCAATAAAATTTTGTCATTTAATGGGAATCAAAATAATAATAATTAGGGGAATTAATTACGAATATAAAAAGTGAGAAGTTCGCGTCAAATATTTTGACATTTAAATTTATAAAAATAAAATTTAAAAAGAATGGAATGGGAATCGAGAGTTTCCCTTGTGAATGGTTCGTATATAAGCACGTATGTACTTGTCAAATATTTATGATCATCTTTATTATTATTATTATTATTATTATTATTATTTTTCAATTACAGGTTCAGTTCCAATTTACGCTATTAACAGATACCCTTTATTCTCCGTTACCTGTTGATCTTTTACCAATTGCTACCGATGGTGAAGAGGAAGAAGAAAGACCATTCCCTCGTACAATCGTTGCCGTTGAAGTTCAGGATACAAAGAATGGCGCCACGCATTATTGGACCTTAGAAAAATTAAGGTAATTAAGATTCGTTCGTTTTATACCATACAAAGAAATTTATATTTATCTATGATTATTAAATCATTCTGTAGGCTTAGGTTAGAACTAATGCGCGAAATGTATCATAATGAGGCTGAACTTTCACCTACGTCGCCAGATTTTAATATCGAAACTATTACGGGTGGTGACCCGTTTTACGATCGTTTCCCCTGGTTCCGCATGGTTGGAAGGTGAATACTATAATTTTTCACAGATAACACACACGCGCGCACACACACATAGATGTACATATATATATATATATATATCACAATATGATTGTGTTATTGATACATTTAATTTGGATTTATAGATCATTCGTATATCTAAGCAATTTGATGTATCCCGTACCACTTATTCACAAAGTGGCTATAGTCAATGAGAAGGGAGATGTCAAAGGTTATTTAAGAGTAGCCGTACAAGGTGTTGTTGGTAGGTTTGAAAAATAATACGAACAAAAATTTGTCGTTCTTTTTCTACTTTTTTTCTTTCTTTTTTTTTTTTTTTTTTTTTTTTTTTTGAAACAGATCTAAATAATAAACGGAGAGGATGATCTTTTTTTTTTCTTCTTCTAGGAGAAGAAAATAGCGAATATTCGAGCGGTGTTAGACAATCGGCACATATTTCTTTCGAAGATGATTTATTCGGTGGACATAAACATAACAAACGAAATACACTTTTGGCTCAAACTTTGGAAAAGAATCGTCAAATATTGATGAATGACGATCGCGTAATAGGTCATAACGAATTACACAAGGATTTGAAAGATGAGGATGATATATGTGACGCTGATAGCGGAAGAGGTGATAGTTCAGTTTCAAGTGATATGAAGGAAGAAGATCTACCGGATCATTTACAACTCGGTGCTGAATTTACATTCAGAGTTACGGTGTTACAAGCAATGGGTATTTCGACCGAGTATGCCGATATTTTCTGTCAATTCAAGTACGTAAATAATAACGTAGGATATATTTAATATCAAAAAACAAATAATTAATAAAGTTCTATTTAATTGCAAAAAATTAATAAAATCATATTGTATCATTACATTTAAGTTTCTTACACCGACATGACGAAGCATTTTCAACGGAACCGGCAAAGAATACAACCAAAGGAAATCCACCTGGATTTTATCATGTACAAAATGTAAATGATAAATTCATATAAATGATCGAAGGAAACATTTTTTATTTAATCAAATAATCCAAACGTTTCTAATGTCTTCTAATATAATATATCATACAGATTACAGTGACGGTCACGAAATCTTTCTTGGAATATCTTAAATCACAACCGATTGTATTTGAGATCTTTGGACATTATCAGCAACATCCGTTACACAAGGATGCTAAACTAGAATAGTTAGTATAAACGATATATGTATACAAGCAAGCACACACACACACACACACACACACATAATATTAATATTATCTTTTATTCTAGTTATTCGATTGTGCCAAAATGTCTAAGCCTTTATTTCTATTCATTTTAATAGCGTACGACAACCACCAAAAAGGATGTTACCACCTTCAATACCAATTAGTCAACCTGTACGTTCACCAAAGTTTGGTAGCGTTTTACCATCACCAAGTACTTCACACGTTCATGCAAAATATGATGTACTCGTATGGTTTGAAATTTGCGAATTAGCACCAAACGGTGAATATGTTCCATCGGTTGTTGATCATAGCGATGATTTACCTTGCCGTGGATTATTCCTACTTCATCAAGGGATTCAACGTCGTATTCGTATTACGATTGTACACGAGCCTGCTTCTGAATTACGATGGAAAGACGTAAGAGAACTCGTTGTAGGTCGTATTAGGAATACACCAGAACCGGAAGAAGAGGATAACGACTCCTCCGTACTTTCATTGGGATTATTCCCAGGTGAATATCTTGAAGTTCCAGGTGACGACAGATGTATGTTCAGATTCGAGGCAGCCTGGGACAGTTCTTTGCACAATTCGGCCTTGCTTAACAGGGTCACGTCTTACGGTGAACAAATATTCATGACTATCTCCGCATACCTTGAGGTTTGTTTCGCGTTTAAAATGAAACTATACAAAAAAGAAAAAAATAATAATAATAATAAATAAATGAAATAAAATAAAATAAAATAAAATAAAATAAAATGATTTATCTATTAAAGCGAGCAATTTTTTTTTTTTTAAACGTTAAATTTCTTTTGACTTTGAACTTGACTTGATTTGATTTTCATTTTAGTTGGAGAATTGTGGTAGACCAGCAATTATTACAAAAGATTTGAGCATGATTATTTATGGCAGAGATGCCAGGGTCGGGCCAAGATCATTAAAACATCTGTTCAGTGGAAGTTATCGAAATCAAGAAGCAAATCGACTTAGCGGCGTCTATGAATTGGTGCTGCGACGTTCATCGGAAGCAGGTAGCCCAGGTTTGTCCTGTGTATCCCTTAGTGTAGCAGCTTGCTACTATCTATCCTAAGTTACAGCGAATATTATAAAACGTTTGCACTGATCGTTATCAGCAGACGAAAAGAAATTGTTATTTTTTGAGACGATAATTGATATTTATTTTAATAATTATAAAATATATTTGACAATTTTGAAATACATTAAGACGAGAACGAGTCTTTCAATCGGTGTTGGTTCTCTTCTATCGGCGTACATCAACTTCGTCTAATATATTCGAACGCGAAGGCTTCGTGCAAACATTAATCAGTGAAGACATTATAATGTTTTATTTATATATAAATTCTTTTACGTTATACGCATCGAACTTCTTTCCTTTTCGTTTATTACATTAGGCGTACAAAGGCGACAACGTCGTGTATTAGACACGAGTTCTACGTACGTCAGGGGTGAAGAAAATCTTCATGGTTGGAGACCACGAGGAGATAGTTTGATTTTCGATCATCAATGGGAACTTGAGAAATTAACGAGATTGGAAGAGGTTGAAAGGGTCAGACATACTTTACTTTTGAGAGAGAAACTTGGCATCGATAAAATGCCTATGTGTAATAAACCATTACATGATTTCACAAAAAGCGAAAAGGTAAATATTGATGAATCATTTTGTTTCATTTGAGAAACATTATGGATAACACATTGATCATTGTAATATCGTATTATAGGAGGTTTGTAATATGGTAGCCAAAGCTACAAACGAATCACATGCTAGCCCAGTCAAACTCAAACGTTCAACCAGCAAAGACGTTTATGAACCTTGGGAAATGACTGACAGGGAGAGAGAATTGGCAACTAAATATATTAAACTTATCCAAGGTAGAATTCCAAGCAAAGAACCGATTTTATTGTCCGACGTTTCACCGGGTGAAGATACGATAGGTGATATGTCGGCATCCATGCTATCATCGGTTTTGTCCTCGTCGTCACAAGAGTCAGTTTACAAACGCATCTAATCCAAATTTTTATCTCTCATTTGTTTATAAAATTTTAACGCGGCATTAAAAATTTTTTTTTCTTTTTTTTTTTTTCTCTCTCTCTCTCTCCTTTTTACAGACTGAGTTCACCCGAAAGAGCCAAATTGCAAGAGCTTCAAGAAAGCATATTAGCTAGCGAGACAATTGGTCAATCATGTACAGCACCTGCTCCGATGGGATCGTCTTCACCTTCGAAGGAAAATCTAGTGTTGTATGTACCAGAAGTCGAGGAGATACGTATCAGTCCTGTCATTGCCAGGAAAGGATATTTGAATGTCTTAGAACACAAGACTAATGGATGGAAGAAACGTTGGGTTGTAAGTTTTTAAAAAGGAAATATAAATTATGTCGTTTAAAATTTGAAAATGTTCTTCTTGCGACGTTTGATTTTCTTTTTTTTTTTTTCTTTTCTATTCAGGCAGTACGTCGACCGTACGTTTTGATCTTCCGAGAGGAAAAAGATCCCGTAGAAAGAGCTCTGATTAATTTAGCAACTGCTCAAGTAGAATACTCCGAAGATCAATTAGCTATGGTGAAAGTACCAAACACATTCAGGTCAGTGATAAATATTAATTCATTCGTTCATCCATGCATCCATCTGCCCATTCATTCATTCATTCATGCATCCATCCATTCATGTGCCCATCTGTCCATTCATTCATTCATGCATCCATTCATTCATGTATCCATCTGTCCATTCATGCATCCATTCATTCGTTCATTCATGCATTCGTCTGTTCATTCATTCATTCATGCATCCATCTGTCCATTCATGGATTCATTCATTCATTCGTTCATTCATTCATTCATTCATGTATCCATTTGTCCATTCATGTATCCATCCATTCATTCATGCATCCATCTATTCATGTGCCCATCTATCCATTCATTCATGCATTCATCTGTCCATTCATTCATTCATGCATCCATCTGTCCATTCATGGATTCATTCATTCATTCATGTATCCATTTGTCCATTCATGTATCCGTCCATTCATTCATTCATTCATGCATCCATTCATTCGTTCATTCATGCATCCGTCTGTCCATTTATTCATTCATGCATCCATCTGTCCATTCATGGATCCATTCATTCGTTCATTCATGCATCCATCTTTCCATTGATTCATTCATTCATTCATTATTTTCAAAGGATATTAAATATTAAGAGATTTAATTTAATATTATTATTTTAATTTTATTAATTTTTATTATTATTATTTCTTATAGTGTCGTGACAAAACACCGTGGTTATCTTCTTCAGACTTTAGGTGACAAGGAAGTATACGATTGGTTGTACGCTATCAATCCACTTCTAGCCGGTCAGATAAGGTACGCATCTGATGAAATATGATTAATGATTATTTAAATGATAATTTTCTTGTCGAAATCACTTGTTTTAGATCAAAATTGGCACGCAAAGGCCCGGTTACTAGATCCTTAAACAATGTTTCACCAACCGGTGTTACTTCGGCGTCGGAACAACAATCGAATCAAACCAAGTGAGTGATCGATGCCTTGCTGGAGGTAACCGGCGCCGTTGCAAGAGCCTCCAAGAGAATATTCCGTTGGCCAAAAGCGACATTTTCGGCCCAGGACTTCTATAGTTTTCGATTTTCAGTAGTCATCGAGTGATCGTCGCGACAAGAGAACGTCGCCGACGTGGTTATTCGCTAAACCGATGATCTTGATATCTCGGAATCTCGTTTAAGGATACATACGTTATTTTATCATACACATACATACACACACACACACAGACATACATACGCGCGCACACACACACACACACACACAGAGCATACATACGCACACACACGCACACAAAGGTACATAAAACACACGTACAAAGATACACACGTAATTGCGTATACACGAGATAGGCGCTAATATACCGAATGAAAAGCAAAAAGAGGATTTAAAAAAAAAACAAAAAGAAGATGAAAAAAAGAAAAGAAAAGAAAGAAGAAACTAAACAAACGCGTAAATCATACAAAAAAAAAAAAAATAACGCCCTGCTTACTTCGCCTACGTGCAGGATTGAAAAAAAAAAAAAAAAAAAAAAAGAAACAGAAAGAAAGAAAAGCGAAATATATTCTCCTTCTATGAATAGCAACATGCTGAAATAAAGAAGAAAAAAAAAAAAAAACAAAAAAGAAAAAAAAGATCATTGTACCTTTTAGCGTTTTAGCCGAGAACACTTTCGCGTTTCTCGGTACATTTCGATTTCTTGCGAAATGTCGCCGATGAGACAACACAACAAGGAAAGTTCGCAGGGAATTACATATATCGATCTGTGTGTATTGTTCTATTCTTTTTTTTCTTCTTTCTTTCTTTCTTTTTTTTCTTTCTTTCGTTTTTTTTTTTTTTTCTTTTTTCTTTCTCTTCCTTTCTCCTTTCCACTTCCATATTTTATGGAAGAAAAAAGGGGTTTCGTTAATTCTCTTTCTCTCTCTCTCTCTCTCTATCTATCTATCTATCTATCTATCTATCTATCTATCTATTTATTTATCTATCTACCTATCTATCTGTCTCTCTTTCGAAAATGTGCGTCCAAACAAATTTGGTGATTTGCGTGTTGAATAATGTGCGTTTATGCCTAATATTGTGAAGTGCGTTTAGAGAGAAGAGGAAATGGATGAATTAAAAAAAGAAAAAAAGAAGAAGAACAAGTAGAACAAGAAGAAAACAGCGTTTGAAAAAACGGAAGGATTGGAAGGGTTATAGGGATGGTGGTGAGGAGAGATGACGAGAGGGGGGGGGGAGAGAGAGAGAGAGAGAGAACTCTTCTATCTCATTTTTAAAATAATTATTTATTTGCCGATCACACATACGAAAATACGTACATATATACAAAATAGATACACACATACACACACACACACATCACACGTACACATACAAATACACATTACCAAAGAAGAACTACATCGATGAGTATGTAAACAAATGATTGAATTACTATTAAAGTATGTATATGTATATCGTTATGAGGTGTCCTTTATTTGTTATATATGAAGGAGGTGAAATAATCTTTAATAGATTATAACGAAAATGAAATTATTTTCCATTATAATATAGACGTGTGCGTTATGCAGCTCACGCGTTTTCTCAGCTTTCATCCTTATCAGACATTTCTATGTGCTGTAGTCTCCATTTAAAATGCCTCCTCGTTCGAAATGGTGCACAAGTGTAAAAAAAAAAAAAAAAGAAAAAAAAGAAAAAAAAAAAGAAAAAAAAGAAAGAAAGAAAACGAAATGAAAACAAATGAGAGACAGAGATAGAGAGAGAGAGGGGGAGAGAGAGAGAGAGAGAAAGAAATAATGTTGTAAGGGAAGGAAAGGGAGAGAGGTTGGAGGAAGCAAAAAAAAAAATGAAAATAATAAAAAAGTCAATGAAGGAAGAATAAAGCAGAGATCGAGAGATAGAGAGAGATAGATAAATAGAGAGAGAGAGAGGGAGGAAAAGAGAGAAAGGGGAGAGATGATGATCGATGTTGAATAACGTGATAATTAAAATTGGAATTTAAAATCTCTCTTAATATCTCGGAGAGATCGTGTTAAGACTGCAAGAGGCTCCTGTAATAATACTTAAATATTCTCTTCTCTTATTCGAAGCTTTCGTTCTTGTTGTATGTCTAAACGCAATCGTTAAGGACTCGGTAAAGGACAAAAACTAAACAAAAAAAAAAAAAAGAACAAAAAAAGAAAAAAGAAAAAAAGAACAAACTCGAGGAAAGCGATTATGTAAAATATGTTATTTACGATTATAAGTATAAAAAAAAAAAGATGATATATCTCTTTCATGTGAGCGGAGGATAGAGTGATATTCTATGATTAAAAAAAAAAAAAAGAAAAAAAAAAAAAAAAAAAAGAAGCAACAAAAAAAAATGGACAATGAAATTGTGAATTAATGTCATTTTGAACATTTGATTATTATTATTATTATTATTATTATTATTATTATTATTATTATTATTATTATTATTATTATTATTATTATTATTATTATTATTATATATAAAGACCGCATTCGAACGATTATAAGCGATAACATTGCCCTAAGCGCTTCGCGACTTTCTTCTAGGGAAAGTAATAAGAAGATAAAAGAGAAAAAAAAAAACAAAAAAGAAAAAAGAAAATGAAAAAAGAAAAACAAGGAGTATAAAGAGTATAAATCTTTTACTTATCCGGACTTACCGTGTCAAAGATGATGATAATAAAAATGATCTATGACCGATATGGAAATATCAGCGTTTCTGTCTATTGCAATGAGTTTTCTCGGCGAAACCCTTTTTACTCGGAGTTCATTAGTTACAAATTGAAATTATTGTTTTACAGTAGTAAATAATGACATTTATTTATATATATATATATACTCATATATCATATCGTTTCGAGTAAATACATTTGAGTAATAAAGTGATAGTGTATGAGAAAAAAAAGAACAAAGCAAAAAGAAACAAGAAAAAAAAAAAGGAAAGGAAAGATACAATACTATTGAAGTTTATTCAACGAGCATAGACTTTTTTCTATTAATTTTTTTCTATTAATATACAATTTATTAGCTAGATAATATATGATATGATATATATATATATATATATATATATATATATATATATATGATGATATAATATATATATCATATATATATATATGATGATATAATATATATATCATATATATAATATATACATATATATATGTATATATGTATATGTATATGTGTATATATATATATATATATATATATATGTGTTTTACAGAGGAACACTTGGAGTATAAAGGGTTAAACATATGAAATATTTTAACAATGCATGCACACGTATTACCTCGAAACAGTAATATGTAAACGTTAGGTATTATTTGTTATTTAATATTTGTTTTTTGTTTTTTTTTTTTTTTTTAGAAATAGAATAGAAATCAGTCGATAAATAGAAAGAAGATAAAAGGTACAAAGAACAGAATAGACGGGGGTTGGGGGAGAGGACCGGGGAAAGGGAAGGGGCTTGCAATTTAAATTGGAACAAATTTTGTTATATAAATTATTTTATTATTTACAACTATTGTTTTTAAAGATATATATATATATATATATATATATATATATATATATATAAATATTTCACAAGATCTTTTATTTAATTTGCAAAATTGTCATTTTAAAATCTGATCGATTTTTTTCTTCTTTCTCTTTTTTCGGAAAAAAATCCTCCTCTCTCGTATACTTTTAAGCAGTATTATTAATATTCTTATTTTTTTTTCCTTTTTTTTTTTTCGACACATATCCTATAGCGAAAGTGCAATGTTAATAATCGGATACTTCGAATCTGTGTAACGAACGATTTCTTTGTAAACAATAAATTTGTTTTGTATATCTTTAAGAATTAGGACGAGAAAAAAAGAAAGAAAGAGAGAGAAAAAGAAAGAGAGAGAGAGAGAGAGAGAGAGAGAGAGAGAATGTATGTTAGATGAGAGAACGTAATTGTGTAATAGGATGACGTAGCCAAAAAAGACAAAAAGAAAAAAAAAAAGAATGAAAAAACACACCCCACGATAAAAAATCGATCGATAAAAATGTCCAATCTACTCGTTTGGTATTATTTAATTACTTCCTTTCTTTTCTTTTTTTCCTTTCTTTTTTTTTTCCTTTCTTTTTTTTTGTTCTTTTTTTTCTTTTTTTTTTTCTTTTTTTTGTTACGTTTTGTTCGAGATTGGATCGATAGCGGCTAAGTCATCCTAATTCTTTCACCTGAGCTTTTGGCTTGTAATCGTTGAAAAACATCATTTCCACGAATTATTCGACACCGTTGATATTTTCGCTTTGCTTAAATGTTGTCACATTTTTTAAGACCACATACATATTTATATTTATGTATTAATTATTAATTATTAATTATTATTATGATTTAATTTAATTTAATTGATTTTGTATCGACGACGACGACGACGACGATAAACACAGATACAGATACAGATACAGACACACACGTACATATACATATACATATACATATACATATACACATGGCGTAACCTACATACGTAGGTATATACATATATATGTACATATATGTATGTGTTGTACTTGATATCGTTCATTACCCTCGTCGTAATATATAATGTAGGACGAAAGATCGAAAGCAAAAGAAGTGAGAAGTGTGTAAAGAAGAAGAAGAAGAAGAAGAAGAAGTAAAAAAGAGAGAGAAAGGAAGTATAATAATAATGAAAAAGAAAAAAAAAAAAGAAAGAAAAGAAAAGAAAAGTAAAACAAGAAAAAAATAAAATAATAAGGTGGAGAATTTTTCCTTAACGATAACGTTGGAGAAAATAGAAAAGGAAAACTTATTATTAACTGGAAGTACGAAAATAACAGGGAAGAATAGGGAGAAAGAAGGAAATCGGAGGAAAAATTATCGATAAGGGTGCAAGAGAGAGAGAGAGAGAGAGAGAGAGAGAGAGAGAGAGAGAGAGAGAGAGATAGAGAGAGAGAGAGAGGAAAAGAAAGAAAATAAAATAAAAGAAAAACAAAATATAATATAATATGAGAAAGAAAAAGAGAGAGATAGATAGATAGAGAGAAAGAGAGAGAGAGAGAGAGATAGAGAGAGAGAAAGAAATAAAGAGAAAGAAAGACGGAATACGATAATTTGAGAGTGCTCATGTGTGTGCGTGCGTGCGTGCGTGTGCGTTCGTATGCTTGTGTGTGGTGATGCGTGTGTGTGCGCGCGCACGTCTGTATTGTAGCCTCGCGTCGTCGATGAATTATTATCGAAATGTTTCTTCGAAAATAAGAGAGAAAAATGAAAAAAAGAAAAAAAAGAAAAAGTAAAGAAAAAATAAAAAAAGCAGCAGCAATTGCGATGTTTAAACAAGCACAGCTTATAAAAAAGCCGATATAAACATAAAAGAAAGAGAGAGAGAGAGAGAGAGAGAGAAAGAGACATAGAGAGAGAGAGAGAGAGAGAGAGAGAGAGAGAGAGAAAGTTGATAATCTTGATAAGATAATTGCACACGCGTTTCTCCCACCTTTTTATGTAATTGTTATTATTAATTTTTTTCTTTTGAATTTTTTTTTTCTTTTCTCTTCTTTTGAAATCAATTAATTCCTCTTACTTTTGAAGGATGGGGAGGGGGTGAGGGGAGGAGAGAG
>NC_062191.1:1261715-1269215 GCF_912470025.1 Vespa velutina | reverse complement strand
ACAAAAAAAATAAGTGCGCACGTATGTCCGCCATCGCTTGTATGATACATATATCGAAAAAAATATTTTCATTGTTTCGTTTTAAATAATATTTAAAAATTTTTATTTTCTATCGTTTCGAAATAATGAGCGACGTATTCTTTACGACGTTTACGTCGTATTATTTAATTAAATATTTTATCTTAGGAAAAATAATAATTAAACGTATATTACTTATCGATCGTACTTTACGTTTGCAAATGTAAATTAAAGGATAAAATGTTTATAGAATGTCATCGCTAGGCGTCGCTGTTAATACATTTTAGTCTTCGATGATGGCGCTACGATCGCAATTAAATTCAAATTACTCGTGCTTCGTACTACAAGATGTTTCTTATTTTAAGATGATGTTAAAACTCGCGTTTACACGTGATTCTTATATCTTATTTATTTAACAAAAATGTTAAATATATATATACATATAGATATATATATATATATATCTCGTGTATTTAGACAAGCATAATATTTAATGCGATGTAGCATTTTTATTAGGAAATATTTCTATAAAAACATAACCTCTACCTATTAGTTATTATGTTCCGTAAACACATATACAAAGTTTTAAGTGTGTTAGGAGTTACATTACAGTATGCATGCATCACACACTGTGCGTTTGAGTACATCGGAGAGTTTGTAGTGGTAAGTAGAATAAAAATAATTAATAAATTTCATGTATCATACAAGTGTTATTGTATGCGTGTGTGTGATGTATGTTGTATGACAATTTGAAGGTTATTTTATATTCATACTGAATTTATATTTAAAGATTACACAATTGTATGATTGTTAATATAATTTTTATAGATGATTAATATTATTAGAAATAATAGACGTATAAATTTAAATAGAATACATCAATGTTAATTATAATGCGTATAAAAATTTAATTATATCTTTCATGTAATTAATATCTAATGATTTCTATTGATATCGTTCAATACAATGTGTCTTGTATCCTAATTGCAATATTTAGTTTCACATTATTTCCATGTTATTATTTTCCAGTGTTCAGGTCCATCTATGGAGCCAACGATACATAGCAAAGATATATTAATTACAGAACATATAAGTACAAGATTAAGATGGTATAAGAAAGGTGATATAATCATTTCCATATGTCCTTCCAATCCTAGACAACATATTTGTAAGAGACTTGTAGGTTTACCTGGAGACAGTATAAGACATGGATTTACCACTCATATTGTGAGTATATAATGCTTCGCAGAATGGACAAATCTAATGCTTTATAAAATACATATGTATATTTAATACAATTTGAAATTAATTTTACAAAATTAATTTTTTCTTTTAACATTATTATCATCCATCATTATAGAAATACCGGACGAATATAATTTTCCTTTTTTTTATTTTCTTTTTTTTTTTTTTTCTTTTCTTATTCCTTATCTCTTTCTTTTCTTTCTTTTTCTTTCCTTTTTTTTTTTTCTCTTTTTTTTTTTAATAAATAAAAAATATCATTTTCATTCGAAAAAAACAATTCGATCGAATTAATTCAGAATTTAATTATCTTTTCATTATGAAGAATTTCGACGATATTCCGATTGAAGAGAAAATACGAAAAAAAAAAGGGAAAAGACAAGAAATGATAATTTTTATTTGCTCTCTCCCGTATCGTCCAACTACCGCGTTCCATCTTAGAGAAATCCTCATTGTCTATATTCTCCTCTTACTAACTCTAGTGGCTACTTGGCTGCAAATAGTAACACTATAAATTAGCAACTGTTTCTCAGTACGTTCATTTTATTCCTAGCCAGTCAGGAATTCGTATTCTCCATTGAATTCGTCCTTTTTGCACGAATTATAATTGTAATACATATGTGGATGGTGATGTAATTTTTGTATTGAAGGAAAAAAAAAAAAGAAAAAAAAAAAAAACCCCAAAAGCAAGAAAAGAAAAATAAAAAAAAAGGAGGGAAAGAAAATGGCAAAAATTAAAGGGGAAAAAAAAAAAAAAAAAAAAGACAATAAATAAATAAACAAAAAAATGTTGTGGAGAAAGCGTCATCTTGAAATGATATCTAAATATAGATGCTGCTGTCTCGTTTTAGGTACCAATTGGGCACGTTTGGCTAGAAGGAGATAATAGCGGTAATTCTACGGATTCACGAATCTACGGGCCAGTACCACAAGGATTACTTCGTGGTCGTGCAATATGTAAAATATGGCCGTTGTCCGACATAGCACTTTTTACGAAATTGTAACGACATTATATAATTTTTCTTCTTTTTTATTTTTTTTACACACACACACACATATATATATGTATATATTTTTTTTTTTAAGCAAAAAAAAGAATGAAAAAAGAGAGAGAGGGAGAGAGAGGTGTGAAAATAATGTGAAATGATTGTAGAGATTGAATTTAATCGTCAAAGAAAAATTTTAATATCAATGATTTACTGAACTATAGGATTTAGGAATATTATTGACATTTATAGTGGCACGAAGAAGAAAAAGATTTATATTGGTACGATGTGAATTATACTTACTAATGTCCTATACGCACCATTGGCTGTGCTATCAGGCGCGAATCAATGAGGAGAAATGCCTCTAGAAGTTATTGGATATAAGCACATACTTCTCAAATGGATCGTTCAAAGTGTCAGATGCAGTAGAAGTTGGACGTACCTCACTCGCGCGAGGATTGTAAAAATGTAGGAATATCGATGAGAGTGTAGCCCACCCGGGGAGAGTGTCATATTTTTATGACGTATTTAGCACCTCGAACTTTGACTCTATCACGATAACAGTTTTATTCATCGTTCGTGTAAGAATTGATTTGTAATATCAATCCTTTGTACACATACATATACATACGCACGCGTGCGCGCGTATACGCGTAAACGTGTTAAAAAAAAGTGTGTGCGTGTTATAAAAAAAAAAAAAAAAAAAAAATAAAAAATAAAAAAAAAATAAAAAAAAAAAGAAGACATAAAAATAATTAACTTATGTATAATAAATGAAATATAATATAAAAGTATTAAATGTATCGATGATAACAGTTAAATGTAATACAATAGATTCTACATATTGAATTACAAATACGAAGTTTCCAAACATTTGTGACCGAGTGTGTTGATGATGTACACATGTATTTACTAAAACAAATATTACATAGACAAAGTCGAGAGAATATATCGGTGGTACATATAATACAGTATTAATGTCGTAACGTATATACGTATACATAGATATATATATATATATATATATATACATACATATATACATACATACGTACGTAGGACGGACGAACACGATGAAGAAGAGAGGTGGGTCGGGATTATATCATAAGTTCTCCTGGATATTCTTCGGTCCTGGTCAGGTTACTTGACTAAAACGTGTCCTGGGAGGAAAGGGAAGGTATTATAAACGTAGACAGGTCTGTTGAAGGCGAAGGAATTGGCGATGGCAAGGGCCGGATTCGTGTCGAAACTTTCATCAGATAGATTTGGTTGAGTCGTTGGTTCTATATTTCTCTCGGTTGTAGTAACGGTAATAGTAGAAGTAGTAGGAGTAGTAGTACTCGGTATCGTTGACGATGTACTAGCTGTTGTTGTTGGGATCGTACTATCCGAAGGTGGGAATGCTGCTGGTGGATAAGTGATCACATTTGGTGGACCGACTGGTCGATAGTATGCGTGTGGCTGACTGTGACCGGGATTGAAGTGTCTCCCACTTGGACGCCATCCTCTGGGCATGTAGCGAGCCAATTCTGTTGTAGCTGCCACTCCGATGAAAAGGATCAAGAAGATTATCTAAAATCAAATATGATAACCGTCAATCTTATTTTAGTTCGACAAAAAAAAAAAAAAAAAAAAACAAAAAAACAAAAAAAAAATATCATTAAAGAAGAGAACAAACGAAACAAAAACAAAAAAATGGATCTCCTATTGTCATATTCGTTTAACGTTATTAATACGATATTAAAGAATTTGGCCGAGCGCAAATATCACATTATCCCTGATTGAGAATCTGTCTTTTTCTTTTCTCTCGTTTTGAATGATTATCCATCGATTAGACACTTTCTGACAAATCGAATATAATAGAAGCACTGTAATATAAATTTATCCTGTTCAGAAGTTCTGTTTAATTTTTTTTTGTTTTGTTTTTCTTTTTCCTTTTTCTTTCTTCCTCTTCTTTCTTAACAATTATCCCTCAGGTAGACAATTTTTTTGATTAATCGGATAGTTTAATTCAGACGAAAATGTTCTTTTCTTTTTCTTCTTCGTCTTCTGAATAATTATCCGTTAAATGGACAGACCATTCTTTTTTCTTTTTTTTTTTTTTTTTTTTTTTTTAAATCGAATTGGACGAGTATTACGTATGAGATGAAAGTATGTTTTTTTTTTTTTTCTTTTTCAAATTAAATCCCATCGGATATACAATAGGATACCGAAATGATAAATAATAATTATCACCTTCATAACTATCAGTATTATATGAGCTGTTAGATGGTCGACGAAAAAAAATATAACTGTCCTTAGCAGAAGTCCGTCTTTCGTCTTTATATGCGGCCCCACGTTTATAAGGCTGATGATAGTCAAAGCTACGTGAATACAAAACAGTTTTGGAAGAATGTAAGTATTCGCCGTAGCCGATCGCTTTCTGTTTCGTAACTGCCGAATACTCGCATTACGCGCCATGAATTTCTTTTCTTTTCCGAACAAATTCGTATAGGATTATTCGTAACTCGTCGAATAATACGTGGATAGATAATATACGCGTGTAAAAGATAAATTATCTGGATCGACTTATGTACATACGTATATATACATATATATATATATATATATATATACGTATAAGTACATTTTATCCGAACATTATATCAGTTACGAAGTAATTAATTAAATTTCTACCCTGTTAATCGATAGATAAATAAATTAAATAGATAGTTCAATTAAGGGATTCACTATTAGCATAACAAAATTAACATTTGATTTAACATGTCTGACAATCGCTCGATCAAAAATTTTTATATTATCAATTGAATTTATCGTATGATCAATAACGTGTCTATATGTATATATGTTCGTATATGTGTGTATATGTGTGTATGTGTGTGTTTGTGTATATACGTGTGAGTGTATAAATTACATTTTTTGTATTCTTTGGATCTTTTTTTTCTTTTTTCTATTTCTTTTTTAAACAAATTTCATTCAAAAATGTATATGTGCGCGCACGCGCGCGATTGATTTTACTAGAATAGGCGAACGTATATATATATATATATATATTTATTTATATATATATATATATATATATATATATATGTACATATATAAGCAAAGAAACATGTCCAGTACAGAGTTTCACAATACATTACGTAAATTAAATACACGTTCCGAATTCGGTATACAAACGAGGCAATAACTATGTCTTATGAATTCCGCAATATATTACATTTATTCTGTTACGTGGGTGAAATGGATCGATAGTTGCTTGCAAAAGAATAGTAGTCAGTAAGAGTAGTAGTCGTTAAGGATGTAAGAGAACGTAGACGATTAATATTCACGATGCTTCTTCTTCGCTCTAGAAAAGTGTTGGCTAGCGCAGTTGATGCTGATAGATTGACTAATGAACTTGTCCAAATTTATGATTATGATTAACATTATATAGACTAATGACGTTTAAATATCGTTAGAATCATTTTCTCATTCTTTTTTCTTTTTTTCCATTTTTCTCTTTTTTTCTTTCTTTTTTTTTTCTTTTTCTTTTTTCTTTTTTCTTTTTTTTTTTTTTTTTTTTTTTGTTGGATACTACTTTTCATTCGAATTAATGGAACGCGTGAAAAATTCTTTCGGCATTTTTTTTCTTTATCTTTCTATCTCACGAGACTCTTCTAAAAATTTGTTCAACGTGTGCTCATACATGTAACACAGATATTTCGTCTTTCTACATACATACATAGAAATGACATCGATATTACATTGGCCGTTAAACGATATCGCTTCTGTGAATTAAAAACGAATAGAAAAATTAAATAGAGTTGAAAGAAAAGTTTTTTTTATAAAAAATCGATATTGAACAGAAAGATCTTTTGGTCTATGCAACGTATACTTATCTATTTTATGATGCATGATGCAACGTGTTATTCAAAATTAAAAGAGAACAAGAAAAAGAAGGAACAAGAACAATTATCTTATTATGTATATGTTAAACGGAAAATTATACGAATATGTATATGTATGTATATACATATATATATATATATATATATATATATATATTCATAGAATTTTATGTATTATATATATATATCTTTCTATTTTATTAAAAATAAGAAGATTAGCCAGGGCTTCCATTACGAGTAATGCAAGGATTTCTAACGGTACTCAGGTTTCTCCTACCATTTTTTAATCATTTTAGTAGATAGAAACGATCGATCTTTCACGCTCTCATGGATCTTTCTATGAATGTACGATCGGTCCAATATTATTTTTTTCTTCCTTCTTTTTCATTCAATTTTTACCCGATAAATATCCGAATTGGATTTTCTATCGAATCGTCGAGTGTAACGATAAAAACCCTATATATATATATATATATATATATATAAATATAAATATATATATATATATATATATATATATTCATTTATTTATTTATTTGTAATATATATATATATATATATACATATAGTCATGAATTTTCTTGTTTTAAAGCATCAGCAAAGATAAGAATATCGTATTTTTTCATGTGGAAAAAATATTCCCCTAACGACGAATTATGATTTCCTGTATAAAGCCCAAAAGAAATTCCTTTTATCCAAATACACAAATATTTTCGATATTTCGTTAGAGAAAATCGTTCGTTCATTGGCATATATTCGATTTACCCGATGACAACCGAATACGCTATCAACGTCCGATCCAATTCGATATCAAATCTTGAATATCGCCTAGGTATGTACATATTCTCTGTTATGTATTACCTAACCATTCTCACTCACGTCTCTCTTCATCGTTCAACGTAGTATTGTAGTATTGCTTCCTCAATCGGTGCATTGGTATATCATCCTCTGAAGTTTCTACAACAAATTTTAAGATCGTATATACGCATTTACGATTTCACAAACGACGATAGTATTAATTATGATATTTGTAAGAAAAAAATTTAATAAAAAAAAAAAAAATTTTTTAAAAATGAAGAATAAAAAAAAAAAAAAACAAAATAGACAAAATAAAATTCGATCGTCGACTACGAAGTATGAAAGTTTTTATTCTCTTTTAAATTCATCTTTTTTAGAAAATTTTCAAATATCAAATTAATGCCATTAGTCCTGTTAATTGTACGTATTAAATGTATCGATATATTTGAAAGTATTTGAAGAAAAAAAAAAAAGAAAAGAAAAGAAAAGAAAAAATGATATAAATTCGTCGTTTCTGAACAAATTTTAAGAACGTATATGTACGTACTTACGTCAAGAGACGATGA
>NC_062191.1:1244215-1254215 GCF_912470025.1 Vespa velutina | reverse complement strand
ACTCAAACGCATATATAAACATATCATGTACATACGTATCACGTGTATGCAACTATGTTAGTAAGTAACATATGTATCTATGTATGTACGTATCTGTGTGTGTGTATATATACGTGGACGAAAAACGTAGGTAGGGATAAAAAAAGAAAAAAAGAAAAGAAAAAAAAAAAAGAAAAAAAAAAAGAAAAAAAAAAGAAGAAAAGAAAAAATTTGCTCGAAGGCAAATACGAAAAAAGAGAAGAGTATCTCTTTGACTTTTCTCTTCAAATAATCGTACAGCACTGTATTCTTTCTCTCTCTCTCTCCCTCTCTCTCTCTCTCCCTCTCTCTCTCTCTCTCTTGCTATATTTTAAAAAGCATAATACATTTTTCGAATAGGATATATATATATATATATATATATATATAAATTATTTATGTACACATACATACATACATATATATATATATATTTATTATATCGCCGGTGACCTAATTTTGTATAATCCCTGAATTCGTTAGTCGTACTCGGCACGCGACGCTTTTCCCAAGGAAAACATAACAAACCGTATACGACATATTTCCCAGCAGTTGTACGTTGTTACGAATAAAAGAATTGTCCTTGCTCGATAGAAAGCAGGTGAGCTCTCTCTCTCTCTCTCTTTCTCTCTCTCTCTCTCTATCTCTCTCTGTCTCTCTCTCTCTCTCTCTGTCTCTTTTTCGACGCGCGCGCTTTACTACATCGTTCTTCTCCATCGTCCCACCTTCACCTCCACCTTCACCTCCACCTCTTTCTCCACCTCTTCCACCATCTCCATCTCCTTCTTCTTCTTCTCGACCCACCTTCTCCGCCTCCGTCCTATTCCTTCATCGACACGGTTGTAATGTAGATGAAAGATAAATCGTTGAAAGGAATACGGTAGTCGATGCCGAGAGTGTGAGAAAACGTAACATTCATTTCAGATGGTCTAAAAGGTTTCCTTGTATTATCATTTAGATACTATTTTACTATCTCTTTATCTATCCTTTCTTCCCACTTTTTTTCCCCTTTCTTTCTCTTTTCTTCCGTTCTCTCCTTTCTTTTTTCTCCTTTTCTTCTTTTTTTCTTTTTTTTCTTTTTTTTTTTTTTTTTTTTTTTTTTTTTCTTCCGTTTCTTTTTTCACATTTTTCTTCCTTTTATTTCCTTCCAAATCTTTTTCATTTTTCTCCTTCATTCCTTCTCTTCCTAATCCTCCTCCTTTCCCCCCCCCCTCCCCCGCTCCTTCCCTCCTCACCCAACATTCTTTTTCTTTCTTCATAATTTTTTTCTTCTTTTCTCCGATCGTGAAGTACTATCTTTTTTTTTCGCGAGCTCGAACACCTTTAATCGAACGTGTCGGAATCATATGGTCAGAAGGGAACAAAAATGAAAAAAAGAAAAAAAAGAAAAAAAGAAAAACGAAGAGTTAATCGCTGCTTTCTTCTGTATTTCTATATTTCTTATTTTTTTTTTTTTTTTTTTTTTAATCCTCATTTTAATTCGCAACATCTAACATTCGCGTCCATCCGATCCTACGTCTCTCGTATCCTTATATCTTATCTTTTTCTTTTCGTTGATTTTTTTTACCTCGTATCTTTTTGTACATCCCTTCTTCCTCTTCGTTTTTCTTTTCTTTTTCTTTCTTTCTTTCTTTCTTTCTTTTTTTTGCTTTTTTCTAAATTGAACAATACGACCCTTTTTTTGGCACGGGTTCACGAACTCATCGTCGAAATTGATCGTCGAAAGGGAAAAATAAAAAGACAATAGAAAACACTTTTCATTGCTGTTTTCTTTTTTATTTCCTTCCTTTTTCTTTTTTTTTTTTTCTTGTTTTTTCCTCTCCCTTTTTTTTCTATTTATTTGTCTATTTTTTTTCTTCTTTTTTTTTTTTTTTGTTTTTTTTTTCTGTACTTTGTATCTTTTAGTTTTAGACTTTTTTTTTAAAAAGAAGTACGATCTTTTTTGCATGAATTTATGAACGTATTGAAATTGTTCGTTCGAAGGAAGAACGAAAGGAAAAAAACAAAGGAGAAATTGTTAATCGCTAGTCCATTTTTGTTTTCTCCCTTTTTATTTCTCTCTCTCTCTCTCTCTCTCCCTATCTCTATCTCTCTATTTCTGTCTCTTTCTCTCTATTTATCCTTTATAGCATTAATTGCTTCGCGATTCATCTCTTGATCCCTATTCTTTTTTTTTACTTTTTCCATTCTTCCAGATCAAAGAATAGAACTTTTTCACGAGTTCATGAACTCGTATTAAAATTGTATAATCCAAAGAAAGGAAGAAAGTAGGGGAAAGAAAGAAAAAAAAAAGAGAAGAAGAAGAAGAAGAAGAAGAAGAAGAAGAAGAAGAAGAAGAAAAACAACACACACAAAAAGATAGGAAAATTGTTCTCCTTCTTCTCTTTTTCGTTTCTTCTTCTTTTTTTTTTTTCTCACCCCGTTCCATTTATTTATCCGATCGTTCGTTCCTTTTTTGTATTTTCTTTTTTTTTTTTGTATTTTTCTTTTTTTATCCAAAACAAACGAACGAACGAACGAACGAACGAACGAACGAACGAATGAAGGAACGAAGGAACGTACGAATAAAACGTTCGAGTAGCCTAAACACGATCTTGCTATTAGATTTAGTCAACATCTGCCATGCCGTGCGCGGCCCTGAACAAGATTCGATCATCGACTTTCATAGACCCAGGCACATCTAATGTGCCTCTTCTTATTGCATAGCTCTCGCTGTCTCTTTTTATACCATAGTACATATATATATATATATAACCAACACATTGGAAAAGGGAAACATGGTTTTCTATAGGATTCCCGACAAAAAATGTCACCTCGCGTGAACGTCGAAGTCATGCACATGGCGGCTGAAATATTACTTGTTTATCCCTGGCAACGCCGTTCGAAAGGGGAATTTAAAACCCTATCGCGAAAATTCTAATCTCTTTCTTTGATCTTTTTGTTTAAGTTTTATGATATCCCATCCGGTTTTAACGAACGATAACTCTCGTTAATAAATCTTTCGGATATTTCGCTTTTCACGGGAAAAATTTTCTTCTTTATTTTTCTTTTTTAATTTTTTCTTTTTTTTTTCTCTTCTTTTTTTTCATTTTTCTTTTTTTTTTAATTTTTTTTTTTTTTATTTAATCTCCTTCTCCCCTTTACTTTTTTCTTAACAAAAATTCGCGAATAAAGAGAACTAAGGGAAACAGATCTTTGAAATGTAATTACATAACGTAGAATTAATTAAATTACATTTCATTTGTTAGATAATAATATAATCGGTGCCGGTGAACGATCCCAATCGAAACTTTCTTCCTTTTTTTTCTTTTTCTTTTTTTTTTCTTTTTTTTTTAACTTTTTAATACCAATTATTATTCTTGTTATTTTTATTTTAAAAAAGACGCTGAGAGAGGAATTGAAATATCTGTCGTAAAAGAATGTTAGGAGAAAAACATTTGTTCACTTCTGATAATGAAAATAATAATAATAATTATTATTATTCTTAGAGGAAATTGTGTGAGTGCTCGTGTGTGTATGTGTAATATTTTCGTAAAATAATTTAATAAGAGCGATGAAAGCGTTCGAAATCTTTTTGTGTAGAATATTTATTGCCAATTATTATTATCCTTTTTGCTTTTTTTTTTCTTTCTTTTCTTTTTTCTTTTTTTTGTTTTTTGTTAAGAGAGATTGTAAGAAAAATTGAAATTACGATGGGAATAAACGTTCAAACATATCCATTTATCGATCTATCTATCTATTATTATAGTATAAAAAAGATTAGTTTAAAATAATATAAAATATTTTTGGATAATTGGATTACTTCTAATTTTGCTAAAATAATCAAATAAGAGTAATTCGAAATTTTTCGTTCAATATTCTGATTCTGATTATTCCATTATTATTATTATATTAAGTAAGATGAACGAAAGAAATAAGAAATATCGGATAGGAAAAAAATTTTCTAGAAAATATTAATCATTCATTATTATCGATCTATCTATCTGTCTATCAATCTGTCTATCTGCTATCATTATAGATAAAAAAAAAAAAAATAAATACGAAATATTTTAGAATAACTAGATTTTATTTTTGTTTTCGTAAAACACTCAAATAAGGATGAAGCGTTCGAAATTTTTTCCAATACATTTTTATATAATTTTTCTGTTATTATTATTATTATTATTATTATTATTATTATTATTATTATTATTATTATTATTATTATATAATTTAAGAAAGGGAAGGAGAGATATTTATTATTTACTATTATTATCTATCTATCTATCTATCTATCTATCTATCTATCTATCCATCTATTTATCTATTTATCTATTTATCCATCTATCTATCTATCTGTCTATATCCGTCTATCTGCTATCATTATAATTTAAAAAAGAATTGTCGGCGAACTAGATTTTATTTTTGTTTTCGTAAAATACTCAAATAAGGATGAACGAAGCGTTCGAAATTTTTTTCAATACATTTTTATATAATTTTTCTATTATTCTTAATATTATTATTATTATATAGTTTAATAAAGAAAAGAAAAGATATAAGAAATATCGAATGGGAGAAAATTTTCTAGAAAATATTTATCATTTACTATTATCTATCTATCTATCTATCTATCTATCTATCTATCTATTATTATTATTATTATTATTATTATTTGAAAAGAGAAATTTTACAGAAAATATTTATCATTTGCTATTATCATATATTTATCAATCTATCTATCTATCTGTCTAATATTATTATTGTTATATAATAATTTCTTTTATAAAAATTTTTCCAAAAAATATTTAACATTTGTTATTATCTATCTATGTATCTGTCAATCTATTTATTATTATTATTATTATTATTATTATTATTATTATTATTATTATTATTATTATTATTATTATTATTATTATTATTATTGTTAGAGAAAATTGTTCGGTTGGAATATATTTGTGGGAAGAAAGAAAGCAAGAAAAGAAAGGAAAAGAAAAAAAAAGGAAAGAAAAAAATGGAAACAAAAGTTAATACTCAGTTCGGTTTTCCTGGACAATAAGATTATGAAATACGAAGCGGTGTGAAAGTCACGGAATGCGCTTCGGGTACGGCGAACTTGATTATTCTTAGAACGGCTCCGTGGTAACTCTGATGTAAGCGTCTGAATTGATGCAGCCCCGAAGGAAGGAAACTGTGGTTGCCGTCGCTGCCTTCGTATAGAGCTGCATGTAACCACTGCAAAAGATCTTTCGAAGATCGCGCCGCGAACTCTACCTACTGTCAGCATCGCACTTGAATACGAAAATAGAAATAGATAAACGTTGAAGTTTCGAGCCGGTTATTTGGATGCGTTAAAGTCGAAATTTTCCTAATGCGATTCTCTACGTAACTTAAGAAATATTCAACGTGAATAATTCATCGTGAATAATTATCATTTGAATCATCATCGTTCGTTTTCATCGTCGTCGTTGTCGTCGTCGTCGTCGTCGTCGTCGTCGTCGTCGTCGTCGTCATCCTCATGAAATTATCATTGATCGCATATTTCATTTAGATCTCTAAGATTATTTTAATTAATTTAAAAATTTCACGAATCAGTTAATTGAATCAATCCACGATCGGAATATTATAATTTATTATTCGAACTTTCAACTTTTTCTAATGGAAATAATTTCAAATTCTATCCATTTATATATATTTCTTTTTTTATCGAAATGACAAAATAAATGATTCAAGAATCATTTCGTATGTATGTACATAGACCATGTTCTTCGAATCAAGTTTGTAACTTTGAAAAGAATATCAAAAATAGAGAATCGGATAAAGAGAGAGAGAGAGAGAGAGAGAGAGAGAGAGAGAGAGAGAGAGAGAGAGAGAGAGAGCGAAGCACAATGATCTCATATCGTTGAAATATACAGGAATGATAATATGATCGCGTGATCTGAAAATAGTCTCTGACCTATATTTCGGGTTACTCTGAAACCGTTTTTAACGGTTGCATCAAGCCGAAACAAAGACGATAATGTGTGTACGTATATATAATCTATTTATTTATTTATTTATTTATTTATTTATTTATTTATTTATTTATTTATTTATTTATTTTTATTTGTTTGCTCTTACGTACGGTTTTGTTTATTCTTTTTTTTAAAAGTCCTTCGAGATATATAACTTCATCATTTGTGTAAATGCATTAGCGCGTTGTCACTGATAGATAATAATTTTTACAAGAGAAAATAAAATAAAATAAAATAAAATAAAATAAAATAAAATAAATAAATAAATAAATAATCATATGTGAATATATAACATTTTTATTTTCTCGTGGAACACATTAGAGAAGTCTTCATTTTGACGCATTCATTTCTTGCACTTCTTTTTTCTTTCTTTTTCTTTTTCTCTTTTTCTTTTCCGTTTTTTTTTTTTTTTCTTCTTCTTTTTTTTTATGAACGACCACAGAAAATCACACGAAACACGGTCAAAGATATCAAACACGTGTTTGATATTGCTCATTCATGGGTACAAAAGAGAAAAGGTAAAAGAGAAAAAGAGAGAGAGAGATAGATAGAGAGAGAACGTTTCTCATTTTGTATTCTCGACATATGTATATATCTCTTAACTGTAGTAAAGCATCGTCGTTTATCTGTTCACTGCTCTCTCTCTCTGCATATCCATACGCGGCCTGTTGCTTCTACCAGGAAGGAATGAAAATCAAGGGAGACATTGTCGACCTTTCGTATGTAAACCTAAGACAATGGCATATCAACGTTTGTTTATAAATTCAAGAAATTACTTTTATATTCAATCCTAAATTAAAATAACGTTCGCGTTCAATTTATCTATTTATATATATATATATATATATATATTTATTATCGAGAATTTCTCAATTCAATAAGTTCAAATAATTTTGTACGACGAAAAATTTATTTTACTCGTAAAATTTTTATAATTAAATAATAATTTAATAGATCGATTGAAAGGTTAATAGACAATTAAATTTCTACGATATTAATATCAGATAATTTTTTGTTAAATGTTCTTTCGTGTTACACGATAATATATATATATATATATATATATATATATATATATATATACGCTTTAATTGTATTATTATTTAATTGTATTAAAAAAAAAAAAAAAATATATATATATATATGTTTATATAATATAATGATTGTTATTCGTTCTATCATATTATCGTATATTTTATATTATATCTAAAATAAATTTATTGTATATTCTTGATAAAAATTGTTGAAAAACTCTGTTCTTACAATAGAGGGAATTAAAGAGGTATGAACAAAAAGTAAACGAAAAGAATAATGTAAAGGATACATATGTCGATTTTCTATCTCGTTTCTTTCTCTCTCTCTCTCTCTCTCTCTCTCTCTCTCTTTCTCTCTCTTTCACTCACTTTTTGTTTCATAATTATTTATAATACACGATAATGAGAAAAAGTTGAAAACAATGTAACTCGTAAATACGTATATATATACGTATGTATGAATGTATGCAGAGATAAGGATGTGATACTTTGACACAGTTTATTATACATACATATATACATACATACATACATACATACATATATATAATAAATATATACGTATGTACATACATACGTAACTGTTAGTTAGACTCATTTAGTGGTAGGAAGCAGGTTGACTTCGTATGGAAATATTTATTCTTGGCTCAAGTTCACACGTTAATATTAATTAAGAGCGGACGTTACAAGTCGGATGTTCGCATCGTCCTGCCTGCCGTCCGAATTTTGCTTCCTTGCTGAAAGCGTTTCAACGAGAATTCATTGTGTTTTTCTTTTACCTCTTATATACATATAGTATATATAATATATAATATATATATATATATATATATATACACATATAAGCGTATGCATGACTAGAGAAAAGAGAGTAATTTGTAATAAAAATGTGTGAACTCGGTGTACATACATGGATACATATATACCAATACATATATATAAGTAGAAAAATACTTACGCGCGCTTGTGCACACACACACACACACACACATACGTATATATATATATATATATATATATTATGAGATGGAGAGAGATGTACATAGTATATATAATATGAAAGAGGAAAATTTTATTTGAGAAAAAAGAGAGTGAACGAAGCATTCGCGTGACGGCTCTGAGAGTAAGTTGAAAAAAATGAAAGGAAAGAAAAGAAAAGAAAAGAAAAAATAAAAAAAAAGAAAGAAAGCGAAAGCTTTGCTTTGCTTTCGTCTCATTAATAATAAGAAACGTTTTTTTAATACTATTCTTCCCTCTCTCTCTCTCTCTCTCTCTCTCTTCTCTACCATTAGTTCTGTTTTTTAAAAATCTTTTCCATTGTCGTCGCCGTCGTTGTCGCTGTTGTTATCGTTTTTGTCTATATCCTTCTATTATCATTATTATTATTTTATTTTATTTATTTATTTATTTATTGATTTATTTATCACTTTGTTTTTCTCTCTCTTATTTTTCTCCTTTTTCTTCCCTCGCCCCTTAAATATAATTTTTTTTCCTTTCTTTTCAATTTTCTATTTTCAGGAACAACCGAGGCATGGCTTGAAAGTGAGAAATATGCGGAAGTTGGAACGGAAGTGCTACTGCCATGCATCCTAAAACCACCACAGTGCGGGGCACTTCAAAGCATCGACTGGTATCGCGCGGGTACGCGCATTTTCGCTTTCAGCGAAGGCACGGGGTTAATGCGGAGCAACGACGGCGTAGCCAGCAGTGACGACAGGTGAATAAGTAATTAGATTTAATAATTTAACATCGGGGACCGAGTTCCTATTAATAAGCTGTACGCGTAAAGACCTGGTTGGTTCTGGGTGCCAGGGTGGAAAAGTTGAAATGACGAAAATGATGGAATGAGAAAAAAAGAAGAGAGAGAGAGAGAGAGAGAGAGAGAGAGAGAGAGAGGGAAGAAAAAAAGAAAGAAAGATAGAAAGAAAGAAAAAGAGGATATAAAAAGGAATAGGGAAACGAATCAAAAAGAAGGAATAAAAAATAAAAAAGGAGAGAGAGAGAGAGAGAGAGAGAGAGAGAGAGTGAGAGGGGAAGAAAAAGGGGAAGAAAAAAAAAAAGAAAAATAACAAAGGCAAGAGGATGATAAGAGAATAGCTGCAGACATCGGGATCACATAACGTGACATATAATTAGAGAAACACAGATATAAACTGCAAGCAGAATGAAGGATCCTCTTTTCTTTTCTCTTTGCGTATTTATTCACACACATACACACACACACACACACACACATATGTATATAAATATATAAATGTGTATGTGTGAGTATATATATATATATATATATATATATATGAAACGTTCTTCAATGTCATTGTGAGGGTGACTGTTGGTGCTGCTAATCGAAATTATGGAGGATCGGTAGGAGAACGGTGTGATTGTAACCCGGTGACAGAGAGAATATGCATGTCGAACGGGAAAACAAGAGGATAAGGGAATGAGAATAGGAGGAAGCACGTGGTACAATCCAGGCCAATTGGCCGAAATGATTGAGTTATGGGCGAGGCGATCGATGAGTGACCGAAGGGTTACGAGTGCGAGTGGGTGGCTCTGTATGGAAGGGGTGGCTCTTTATAGAAGGGGTGAAGGGTTTCAAATCGTGTTAGAGATTATATATACATACATTCATACATGTATACATACATACACATATATATATGTACCAGCTCGTATTCCATTTATTGCCTTATTATACGTCACACGAAAGGTTTCTCTTTTCTTTTCTTTAATGGTTCTCCTTTGATTCGATAATCGTCACCGGTAATGCACTTACACACATACACCCATAGTGCATCCTCGTAATTTTGTATTAAAGCATGGGTAGGAAGTGGGATGAGGTGGAGTTGGGTAGAGGACAGAGAAGGAAAGAAAGAGAAAGAGAAAGAGAGAGGGAGAGAGAGTGAGAGAGAGAGAGAGAGAGAGAGAATGACTTAGCTTCTAATTATTAGGAGA
>NC_062191.1:1214215-1241715 GCF_912470025.1 Vespa velutina | reverse complement strand
ACGATTGAGAGGAGTTATAATAGTAATAATAATAATAATAATAATGATATTAAGTACAACGATAATAATAATAATAATAATAATAATAATAATAATAATAATAATAATAATAGTAATAACTGAAATCGTTGATAAAAAAAAAAAGAGATAGAGAGAGAGAGAGAGAGAGAGAAAAAAAGAGAGTGAGAGGGCTAAGATTCGAAGTACATGGATAGGATAGGTACTTACAAGAGTCGATAAGGACAGGCTAAGAGACTGCGGTAACGTATGATGAGAAAAGTTAGTGTTACGCGTCGTTCAAGAGAAGTTTCCCTCTCTCGAGCCAAAGCGTTATGGGGGTGCGGAGAAGTCGATTAGTTAGAAGACGACCTCGGCTCTTCGCGACTTAACGCGATTAACGTAACATGTACGAAGGAATTAACTGTACCTTAGGGTCGACCAAGAATATTCTCTTAATCCTGATTACGTTCGCGGAGTTTACTTTGTATCTATATCTGCATATGTGTCTACATATGTATATATATATATATATATACTTTCTACTTGTACATATATATACTTTCTATCTATACATATATATATATATATATATATATATATATATATATATATATATACATATGGAGAGAGTAGGTAAGTAGATATCCTATCAAAGAAAATGTGTCACGGTAGCGCGTGTTCATCGATAAGGGAAAGAGACTGAAGGTAACTATTACATACTATCAAAGTATGAGTACTAATCATTTTTATTAATTATGTTTTTAGCCGTAGCATCATCAACGATTGACGCCAATGGCATAGGCACCGGTAGAAGCTCATTGAAGATGCAAGTGACTCGTGAGGAGCTCGGCGATATTTTCACGTGCAAGGTCAACAGCGTTGCTCTTCTAGAACCCATCACTGACGACATTAAACTCGACATTCACGGTAAGTCTGTATATATTTGCTTTGTATGTACTCTTTTGTATGTGTGCGTGTGTGTGTGTGTGTTTTTTTTTGTATACGTATGCACCCTCGTTTTTTCTTCTTTCCATCTATTTTTATTTATATATTTTATATAATTCATTTCTTCATACGCACAATTTTATCATTATTTTCTTAGTGCGCCCATTAAAAATGGATTTGAGCGGAGTGGTCGGTCACGCTGTGCAAGGAACAAAAATATTATTACAATGTACCGTAAGTTCAGCTAGACCAGCTGCCAATGTGACTTGGTACAATGGATCGGAACCATTGACTATTAGTAACGAAAAATACGAACTATTTGAGACGAAAATATTTGAAAATGTAAGTGTCCGTATAAAATTCTTATTTTTTTTTTCTTTTTTCTCTTTTTTTTTTTTATTAGAATATCCAATTCTCCTTTTTACTCTCTTTTCAATTATTAATCTCTGTTTCTCGTTTATCGCTTGGCTGCTAATATTTCCAAGATAAAACAAAAAAAAAAAAAAAGAAAAAAAAAAGAAAAATAAGAAACTAAGGATAATAATAATTGTAACAATAGAAAGCAAAATAGATTATAATTATACACGATCTATTATTTCTAATTCAATAAATTAGAATTCCTAAAGGAGAAATATCTAATCGATCGTTTTTTTAACTGCTGCTGATCGTTATCCGATGAGAAGGGGGTGAGTTATGAGAGTAGTCGTCGGAGAGTGAAATATCGCAGAATTTCCATCCTTTAAACGTGAAATATTAATGTATTCATATTAAAAGAGAGATATGTACAAAAAAAAAAAAAAAAAAAAAAAAAAAAAAAAAAAAATAAATAAAAATAAAAATAAAAAATAAATCAAAAAAATAAATAAATCAAAAAAATAATAAAAAAAAAGGAAAAGAAGAAAAAATTCCCGACAAAAAAAAAAATATCGAAAGGATATTAAATGTCGATCTTCATTATATTTGGCGCGTTACTCCTATGTTATTTGAAGCACAATTCAAATTAACCGGGAAAGTATAAAGTACAATATACATATATATATATATATATATATATATATATGTATATTGTAGAATATAAAAAATACCTTCTCGCGTTTATATTTACAAAACGTACATACATAGCACATGTACGATTTGACCGGATTACATGACTTAAGCGCGGATTTATTTTGTTCGTAGAACGACAGTACGTCAAAAACTATAAGCTATCTTGCATTTACCGCATCGGCATACGAAAATGGGAAAACGTTTAGCTGTATCGCTGAAAATCCTGTTATACGTACCAAACGTCTAAAACCAATGAAGGAAGTAATCACGATCAAAGTATTATGTAAGTAAATATATATTTACGCGTGCAGTGTACGTACGGACAAAAAAAAAAAAAAAAAAAAGAAAGAAAGAAAGAAAGAAAGAAAAAAAAAAAAAGGAAAATAATTAATACCACGCATATATGCAATGCATTTACGTATATCGATCTGTATCGTGTTTAACGTTTATCCGTTTAAGTGGCGCCCATCGGACACTTAATATCAAATCTTGATCAATTTCGCAGATCCACCGATAATTAATATGAGACCGATCAACATAACCGTCAATGAAACGGATGATTTTATTATTTATTGCGATTACGAGGCTAATCCAATCACATTGACCAAAGTTACATGGTAAATTATTACTTTTTTGTTTAAATTTTACATAGATTAATAATAACACCATCGCCAAAACATAATTCTCCTTGTCGTCCTCGTCGTCACCATTACCATTACCATCATCATCATCATCATCATCATAATCATTATCATTATCATTATCATTGTCGTCGTCGTCGTCGTCGTCGTCGTCGTCCTCGCCATCGTCATCATCATAATCATCATAATCACAATGCTAGCTATAGTAGTCTACCCTTAGCTAACATATCTAGCTGATCTTTAGCATTACTAATGCACCTCTTTCGTCGGAAGCTAAAAAGAGGAATCCGTCCCAGGACATAATAAATTTCTCTAGCCTTTTCACATCCTTTCATCCTGTCTTTCTCCCTACCTATCACCCACTCACCATCCCTCCCCCTCTCCCTTTAACCCTCCTCCACCCCTTGTACCACTATCCCTGTACTATCTACTTTTCATTCTCTCGTCCTTTGTATCCGTTACTCCCTTCTATCTTCTGCTTTATTCTCAGTCTCTCTCTCTCTCTCTCTCTCTCTCTCTTACTCTTGTAATACATCATCCTCCTTCCTCTTCCCTTTACCCCACCAACACCCTATCCGCTACATAGCCTTCAATCCGATCTACTTCGTTCGCTTTACACTTCGAAACGATATCATCCTACGAACTAATTGGCACTTTGGGCTTTACGATTATATATATATGTATATATATATATATATATATATTTATATATATATGGAGTTCTTGGCGTCTTCGAAAATCAAAGATGATGGTGAGGGATGTAGAAATATGGAGCTATAGACGGAAAATAAAAATTATTATTATTATTATTATTATTATTATTATTATATTTTTTTTAATTATTCATTTATCTTCTTGTTTTTTTTTCCTCTCTATACGAAAAAAAAGTAATTTTTTCATCCCTCTCTTTCTCCCTTCTATCTTTCTTTTTTCTCTGTCTCTCTCTCTCTCTCTCTCTCTCTCTTTTCTTTTTCTTTTTTTTTTCTTTTTCTTTTCCCTGTTTTTTATTTTTTTTATTTTTTTTAATGATCGTTCCAAAACGTTTCGCAATCTTCGTTCGTTCGTACGTCAGTCCGTTCATTCGTGGTATCAATGATCCCTATCGATTCATCCATCTGCCAACGACGAGTTGACCTTAATTCAAAACCAGCCCTTCTCTTTTTTCTCTCTTTCCCTCTCCCTCTCTCTCTCTCTCTCACTCTCTTTCTCTCTCTTTCTCTCTTACTTTCACAAAGCTCCCTTTCAACGGTGGTAACAAGTAAATGGTAAAAATATTCATTAGTCCTTCTATACAATTCCGTAAAATGTGTAGGTAAAACGTAACTGGCTCTCTTTCGACGAAAGGAGGCCAGAAGAGCGATGTTTCTCATTTTCTCTCTCGTTCTCTCTTTCTTTCTCTCTCTCTCTCTCTCTCTCTCTCTGTCTTACTTTTTCTTTTCTTTATTTTCGTTCTTCTTAACCCTCCTCTTCCTCCCCCTCACCCCTTCGCAGGTACCCCTCTTCTATCCTCCCTCTCCTAACACCAACTTACCCACGCAAACACTACGATGTATTCATTTCTTTTAAAGGCCCGCTTCATTATCAAACAGTGAAGAGAGAGAGAGAGAGAGAGAGAGAGAGAGAGAGAGAGAGAGAGAGAGAGAGAGGGAAAGAGAAAAAAAGAGAAATGAAAAAAAGAAAACATATTTTTATATTCGTTGTTTATTCCCGACTTTTACTTCTTCGCGCTTTGCTTCGAAATCAAAGAATAAAGGAAAACGGGAGGGGGAGGGACGCGAGGTGTGAGTAAGAAAGTGAGAGAGAGAGAGAGAGAGAGGGAGAGAGAGAGAGAGAGAAAAGAAAGAAAGAAAAAAAGAATTGTAATTTGTTTGTAAAAGGGGCCAACGTAGTTTGTACAAAATTACAATAGCAAGTTCTTATCCTTTGAGGTATAGGATTCCAATTAAAAAAAAAAAAAAAAAAAAAAGAAAAAAAAAGGAAAAAAAAATAGAAAGAAAAGAAAAGGAAAAGGACAAAATAAAGGAGAGAGAGTGAGAGAGAGAGAGAGAGAGAGAGAGAGAGAGAGAGAGAGAGAAAATGAAAAAAAAGGGGGAAAGAAAGGGACGAGGGAAAAAGAAAAAATATCTAAAGGAACGTCTGAACGAAGTCTGACAAAAGATATCACGTTATTTGTTCGTAAAGCTGCGCGCAAAACAGCGGGAGGGTTGGTGGATGGGGAGGGGGGTGTGGAAACAAGAGGGAAGAATAATAAATGAATAATCACTTTTCTTTTGTTTACCTTACCTTTTTCTTACCAGGTTACAAGACGATCTAGAGTTAACATTGGACGAGGAACATTACGAAGGTGGTATCACGGTTAATACGGCATTAATCGTAAAGAATGCTACCGCTACCGATATGGGTTCCTATAAATGCATTTTAGAGAATAGCGTTGGCGCTACGAGCTCGAAGGAGAACGTAAATGTGTCCGTTTTATGTGAGTACAGAGATCTATACATACGTAATAGTTACATGTATACGCGTTTGACTACTATCATATATATATACATATATATAGTTACATAGATACAGATACGTGTAGTTGTACTTACGTAAGTATATATAAATACATGGATATGTGTGTGTATTTACGGTAACATAGAAAACAGAAAATTTAACGTCGTTCATTCTCATGCACTTTCTTTAGATAAACCTGTGGTCGAAGTGATATCGGATCCAGGGACCCCAGTGAACGAGGAAGAACGTTTGAACGTGTCGCTGAGTTGCACAGTACTATCTGGAAATCCAGAGATCCTAACGGCTGTACGTTGGTACTTGGATGGTGACCTTTTAAAAGAACTTCCAGATTGTACGATGAACTATACGATAACGTCAACGTTAACCGAAGAATCCTCGAGTATTTGCGACATTGACCCTAGCAAACTGTTATTGGAAGCTGTTGGACGTTCCTTTCATGGGGATTATTCTTGCGAGGGTAGAAACGAAGCTGGCTGGGGTCCCATGTCTCCGAGTACATCGGTCACGATTTATTGTACGTTTTTATTTTATTTTCTTTCTCTCCGTCTCTCTCTCTCTCTCTCTCTCTCTCTCTTTATTTCTTTCTCAAATCGATTCTGAATAAGATCAAACACCGATACATGTACATATATACTTATAAAAAATCCAATAGATAAACCTGGTCCAGCTACAATATCTTACGAACCGAAAGAAGTTGTGAAAGGACAACGACTAACTATTGCCTGTTCTGTCCTTGATCCTGGACGACCAATAATAAATAGTTTCAAATGGTTTCGCGATTTGTACAGGCTAACCGATCAAACCAATTCTTTACTCGATATCGAATCGGCCGACGTTAAGGTTGCCGCTAATTTTACGTGCATGGCTTCCAACGATGCCGGTGATGGATATCCTGCTACGACGTCGATTGATGTGTCAGGTAATTTTTTATAATTAATTAATCCGTTCGAACAATATAAAATGTTTCATTTGTATTATTTAAAAAGATATCACGTTATAAACATAACGAACAAATGCTTTAATCATGATAGTCGAATAATAATTTAAACGTATAATATTTTTCTAAAAAAAAAAAAATGATAAAATCAAAAAAGTAAAATCGTTAACAATGATCTATATAAGTTATATATATGAATTCGTTTTTGAATTTTATAATCGATCGGTGGGAGTCTTATTTTTTTTTCTTTCTCTCTATTTTTTTTTTTTTTTTCTTTTTCTTTTTTTTTTTTTTTTAAGTCTCCTAATTCGTCTCGTTGAACGGATTAATACATAAAATGTATATAGCGTTAGAAAATTATATGGGATTTATTTAATTCGAATGAAATCAATTGTTTATTTTTCTCTTCTTTTTTTTTTTTTTTTTTTTTCTCCTTTTTTTCATTCAGTGGCACCTACGTTCATTCAAGCCCTAGAAAATTATCAAGGATTCGTTTACAATTCGATAAACGTTAGCCTTGTTTGTTGGATCGAGTGCGTTCCAGATTGTAATGTATCTTGGTATAGAAACGATCAATTGATCGATTTCGATACGACCAATCGTTATTATTTAACGAACAGTTATATGCCGTTGGATTATGAGAAGAATTATTTTGCAAGTATACAATCTAATTTAACATGGAACTTGACTGCATTGGCAAATGGCCGTCTCGATCATATCGACGATGACGCCAAATTCACTTGTAAAAGCAGTGACAATGGTATTGGAAAACCCATAGAAAGTACCACGCAATTTCACGTAGAATGTAAGTGTGTGTATTTTTCATTCTTTTCCTTTTCTTTTTTTTTTTTTTTTTATTTATTTATTTATTTATGTATTTATTTAATTTATTTTTCCTTTTTATTTCAATCGTACACATTCGTAAATTTTAATCGTCTCGACTAATACAACGTCGTTAATTTCTTTTTATTATTTTTTTTTTTTTTTTTTTTTTTTTTTTTTTTTTTTTTCCTTAATTATTTAATTATCGTTTAGTCCCACCGGAGAACATGACGATCTCGAAGAAGATAATAAACGTGACGGTGGACACTATACCGGAAACTGTCAGTTGCGACGCAAAGGCTTATCCAAACGCGACCTTCAGATGGTTCCGCGAGGGTTCGAACGATACTATAATAAAAGGACAAATACTCGATTTAAATACACCTATACCAAGGCGTAGCAATGGGACTTATTATTGCGAGGCATCGAATCATCATGGGAAACAAAATATTTCGCTTGTGGTGAACGTGCAATGTACTTATTTTATATCATATATATATGTATATATATATATATATATTTTTTTTTTTTTAACTGTATATTTATATTTATATTTGATATTTATATTTTATTTTATCTCTCAATCCTTTCCCATTCCTTTTTTCCTTTTCTTTTAATTTTACTTTATTCCCCTCTTTTGTTCTTTTTTCTTTTTCGTTTTTTATTTTTATCCCTCTATTTTACCTCCCGATCCTTCCCTATTCCTATTTCCTTTTCTTATGACTTTATTTCATACCCTTCTCTTTTTTTTATTTTTATCTGTATTTTTATTTTCCTTTTACGTTTGCGTTGCTCTTCTTTCTTGTTTTTCCCTTTTTGTTTTTGTTTTTTCGTTTTTCTTTTTTTTTCTATTTCTTTTTTTTTTTTTTTTTTTTTTTTTTTTTTCTTTTTTCTACAATGTCGCTCGATGCTTTTCGTTGGAATATTTCGTTCGAAGCTCGTTACAAAAATTTCTCCTTCATACTTTTTTGCATGCAGTTAAGCCTGACTGTCACATACAGCGGGAACGATTGAAGGATCAGGATTACATCAGCTGTTCGGCAATTGGAAATCCAGAAGAAATCAATTTTATCTGGTCCGTAGAAAATGACAACGAAACGATAGAGCCAGATTTCAAGATAGAGGACGGGATAAGCTATGTACTTTTAGATACTTCAATCACGAAATTTCGAACGTACGTGTGCATTGCCAACAATTCAATCGGCCAATCTACCGCATGCGAGTTGGATATAACCGGTGAGAGAGATTTTTTTGATTTCTTTTTTTCTTTTTTTTTTTTTTTTTCTCTTTGTTTATTTTATTTCCAAATAGAAATTCATTGTACATATATTAAACGAATGGATTATCTCCTATGTTATATTCCTATCTTTCTATATTTTTTTTTTTCTTTTTTTCTTTCTTTTTTTTTTTTTTTTTTTTTTTTTTTGGACGAATTCGTAATAATTAAAAGAAAAAGAAAATTGCACATTCGTTTCCGCGTTGTTGTTTTTTTCTCTTTGTTTGTTTTTCTTCTTTTTTTTCTCTACCTTTTTTTTTCTATTTCTTTATTTACAGGAGATGTACCCTGGTGGTATCGTATGGACGGTAACCTGTTACTGATTGCAATAATCGTATCGATTATTATAATACTTGCGATAATTATCGTCTGTGTAGTTATATTAATAATTTGCAGACGTAAAAGGAAGCAAATCAAATGTAAGTCTATATATATATATATATATATACATATGCTGATTAATTATGACGTTGGATAAAAGTCGAAAAATTAGAAGAAGGAACAAAATTTATTGACACGATTCATTTCATATCGTTTTGGTCGTTTAAAATTTTTAATTACAAATTTTTTCCTTACAAAATAAAAATATTTATTGTTATAATAACAATCCAATCGATATTGAAATATTTAATAAAAAAAAATTATTTATTTTTATGCGATACTCGTAAGAATTTCTAATTAAATAAAAAGCATTGTCATAAAAGTAAGTAAATAAGTTTTTCGAAAATTATTTTTTTTTTTTTTTTTTATTTTTCTTTTCTTTTATTTTTTCTTTTTTTTTTTTTTTTTTTTTTTTTTTTTTTTTTTTTTTTTTTGTTTTTTTTTTTTCTTACATAGGTAATCAACGATAAAAAAATTTTTTAACTTTTTTTTATTACAAAGAAAGATCAAACATTTAAATAATATCTATCTCAATTTGAATGATTATACTAACGTACAAGCAACACATATATATAAGTTAATTCAATGTAGTAATTAATGGCACACATTTGTATCCATACGTGAAATTTAAACAATATTAAATAAAATCGATATTTTCGAATATTTTCAGACTCAAATGAAAATGGTAACAATAATCAGGCAAATAATATGACGGAAACAATGGCGGACGGTACAACAAAAACGTTTTACGAAAATTTACCGTTTCATGGTATTCAAGCGCCGCCTAATAAGGTATTGGTCCAATTTCTCATAAATATATCTATATACATATATTTATATATACACGTATACCGGTTGTTCAATAAGTATGGTAAAGTCTAAAAAGTATATAAAGAAAGTTTATAAAAATTCGATCCTATACTTTTTGAACATCCTGTATATATTTTATTCTATTTTGGGATACGTGTCACGTGTAACGTTCCATATTGCATATAGGCGTTCAGTCCGGGATTTTCTGATTTGGATTATGCCGATGTAGATTATCGTTCATACGGGCCTATCAATTATAAAGCTGCCAGTATCGCGCTGTTTCAAAAGCAACAGGCTATACAGAGACAACAACAACAAAATCAACAAGAAGAAAGAAGACCACAAATGTACGGTATATCGGATGATAACGAGGAACTACTTTAATAATCGTTTATATACAGCGATCATCGTTTAATAACAAACAAACAAACAAACAAACAAACAAACAAGCGAACAAAAAAAAAAAAAAAAAAATTACGCGAGACCAAAGTTAATCCAAGACTTATCATTGAATCTAATTAACGAAGATTATATAAGAACGTATTTATTTTTTTCTATGCCCCCTATGGAAACGAAGAAGTAGAAGAAGGAGAAAAAAAAATGAAAAAAGAGAAAAGAAAAGGGGAAGAAAAAGAAAAGAAAAGGAAAAAAAAAAAAAAATTGGAATGGCGTGTGCGTGTGTGTGTCTATCTGTCTGTCTTATTTATTTATTTATAACATTAATCAAAATCGATCGATTAATAATATCTCATTAAACGCGGCATTTAAATATGTTTGAGAGTAGTACATGAATATATATATATATATATATATATATATATATATATATTTATTTATATATACGAGGATATTATTATCTCGTCACGACTGTTGTTAAAAAAAAGAAAAAAAAAAAAAAAAAACAAAAAAAAACAGAAAATGCAAGTAACATATGTAACATATACTGCGATTAACATCACATGCAAAATAATTATATTTATTTTGTTTTGTTTCTACATATTTTTTTTTTCTTTTTATCCTTTTTTTCTTTTTCTCCTCTCTCCTCAAATTTATTACAATTCAAAATCTCTCTTTCTTTTTCTCCCTCCCTCTCTCTTTCTCTCTCTCTCTCTCTCTCTCTCTCTCTGTCTTTCTCTCTCTATGGTTAGTATCGATTGACGTCAAAATTCATAACCATTTTCATAGAATTAATCAATGGCAGAGTCGACGTACTTAGCAATATGGGTAGCAATAATCGTAAACATAATGTATCGCAGATTTGGTATCTCGTCGAGAAAACAATGTTAACTTGTATGCCAATGTTCTTAATATAATAATATATATATATATATTATTTATTTGTTAAAAAAAAAAAAAAAAAAGAGGAAAAAAAAAAGAAAAAAAAAGAATTTTCACGTTGTCTTCGAACATATCCATTTTACAACAATTTTTCATCTAATTTGAGAGGAGATCAATGTTTTCTTTTCTTTTTATTTTTTTTTAATTTATATTAAGTATACGTGTATATATAAAAAAAAAACATATATATATATATATACATTTTTTTTTAATACATAATTATACGTACAAGGGTGGTAAAAAAATTCTTAAACGTACTCAAAAGATCATTAATAATTTTAAAAGTCGATTACTCTTTCTCTCTCTCTCTCTCTCTCTTTCTTTTTAAATTTTTAAACTTTTCAAGGCTAACTTTTATATTCTTTTTTCTTTTTTTTTCAAATTGTAAAATTGTAAGTCTAAAAAGGCTTCGGAAAAGAAAACGAAATAAAGAAAGAAAGAAAGGAAGTTTAAGAACTTTACTCCGCAAAAAATTATCGTTCATTCGAGTTTCATAATATTTTCATTAATGGTTAATGGTAAAAAAAAAAAAAAAAAAAGAAAGAGAAAAAGAAAAAAGAAGGATAGAAAAAAGATCCAAAAAGAAAGAAAGAAAAAGGACGAAAGAGGGAGGAAAAAGAAACTTAATTACCATTTGAATTTATCAAAATTTCATCTTCGATTTGAAATTTAAATATTTAAATTACATACATTTATATATATATATATATATATAAGCGTATGATTATATATATACATACATATATATATATATATATATATATATATATATATATATACATACGTACACGTGCATTTTCGCGTTAGCCTATATCCTCGATAAATACGTGTCCACGTAGAACATGAAGAAGACAGCGAGCTTACATTAAATATTAAGCTTGCGCGAGTTAATTGATCAGAGCAAGCCAATTAGTTTCATTATGTTACCTCCATCTTCGCGAGTTTCGCACAATGGACGGCTCGGACAATATCGGGGACAGTGGGCCTACATGCGACTATTACTATAGACCCTCTTTATCGCATCGAGACTAGAAAAAAAAAAAAGAAAAGAAAAGAAAAAAAAAAAAAAAAAAAAAAAGAAAAAGAAAAAAAACCATTTTTATAAAACAAAAGGAAGAAGAGGAAGGAAGAGGAGAAAGAAAGTATTTTATAACTTTTGCATTATTAATTCTTTTCTTCTTTTTATTCTTCTTTTTTCTTTTTTTTTTTTTGCTTTTTTTTTTTTTCTTTTTTTTCTTGTTCTTTATTCTTTTTTTTTTTTCTTTTTCTTTTTTTTCTTGTTCTTTATTTTTTTCTTTTCCGTTTTAAACTAACGCATCGAACATTTTCAAACGAATTATTATCATTTCGTCATTCTGTAGTTATGAGATTATCAGACCCACCGCCTCCATTTCTATTACATTTTGCAATAACATGAGGGATCTATCTAAGCTGCTTTTATTTTCTGTAAAATCATTTACAATTCTTTTCTTTTTTCTTTCTTTCTTTCTTTTCTTTTTTTTCTTTTCTTTCTTTTTTCCTTTTTTTCTTATCGTCTCGTTTACATCTTATACGCGTATACGATTGTTATTAATCCATTTGAAATTTTAACGATTACATTTATTTATGATTAATCTCATTTGATCTGATCTTTTTTCTTCTTTCCTTTCTCTCTTTTTTTTTTTTTTTGTTTGTTTTTCTTTATTTTCATTTTGCGTCATTACAATCGAAATATTAACGTTATGAAATTTTTCTTCGGCAAATCATCGTTTAACAAATTTTCTTTCTTATCCTATTTTCTTCAATTTTAATTATCATTCGCGTAATTTTTATGGGGATTTTTTTTTTTTTTTTTTTTGTTTAAATTACAACATTTATCTTTTTTTCTTTTTCCCTCGCTCTTTTTTCCTCGTTTCTTTTTCTATTGATTTATATGAAGTTAGAACAAAAAAAAAGAAAAAAAAAAGAAAAAAAGAACAAAAAAATTACGAAACTCGTCATCGTGATCGTCGTCGTCGTCGTCATAATTATGGTCGTTATCATTCGCGAATATGTCTTGTCGAAAGAAAAAAAGAAAGAAAAAGAAAAAAAAAAAAAAAAGACAAGAAAAGAGAAGAAAAAACAAAAAAATAAGCGAAAGAAATTCCATCATATAAAATTAAAAGCGTATCTATTCGTTATAAAATAATAGAGAGAGGATGGCAGACATTGTTGTCCTACTAACGGTGTTCCGATTAAATGCAGGGTCTATCTAAAATATGTCCTATATAGTTCGTATAACTTTTGTTATCGCGGCATGACCGCGACGATGTAGTTTAGTGCAAGGTTAGCCGACGATGAGTGAAGTGGCAATTGTTTCTGCTGCTTGGATTCCTTGACAGCAGTAAGAAGGAAGATTACACGAGGATTTAAAAAAATAAACGTAAGTCTATGTAACATTTTATTTTCCTTTCTTTTTTTTTTTTTTTCTTTTTTTCCTGATCTCCTATTACGAATTTTTCATTGACGTAAAAAAAAAAAAAGAAAAAGAAAAAAAATAAATAATAAAAAAAGAAAGGAAAAAAAAAAAAGGAATAAATAAATAAATCAAATTGCAATCGCCCAACGATTGAAAAATGACCAATCATTAATTTTATACTTTCAACGTAGAAAGATATTAATATCATTTATTTCGATACTATATAACGTTAATTCATTTATATGTAAAATATTGAAAATTTTCAATATAAAAGGAGAGCTATTTGTAATATACAGAGTTATATATATATATATATATATATGTATATGTATATATATATATATATATATATGTATAGAGTTATTTGTTCCGTTATAAAACATTTTCGAAATTTTTCAACAGGAAACAAAAAAAAAAAGAAAAAGAAGAAAGACAAAAAAAGAAAAAAAGAAACAAGTAACTGCACGGCGTTATTTATTTAAACGTGAAATATAAAAAATATTAGAAAGAAAAAGAAAAAAAGAAAAATACTACGGAGAGAGTGATTTATTTAAATGTGAAATATTAAAAATTGTCGAATAAAATGGAACATAATATTGCGTTATTTATTTGTATATGAAGTATTAAAAATTTTCAATTGGGAAAATAAATATATAGAGTTATTTATTTAAATATAAAGTGTCGAACCTTTTTATTAAAAAAAATACTTGTTGCTGTTTAAACGTTATAGAGCTAAGAATTACAATATTATTAATTTATCTTTAGTGTCATCACATAATTATGTCGAACAACGCTATAATTTCGTTGGTGATTGCAAAAGAAAGAGGAAAAAACAAGAAAACAAAAAAAAAAAAAAAGAAGAAGAAAAAAATGAAAAAAAAAGCATATTTTCTACAATAAATCATTGAAATTATTTTAATGCGTGTAAGGTAATTAAAAAAAAAAAAAAAAAAAAAAAAAAAAAAAAAAATAAAAGAAAAACTAAACAATCGTCGATTCTGTTAATATTACAAATTTTTATATTTAACGGTGCCACGTTGTAAAATAAATTTCTTTTCCTTTTTATCTACTCAATTAAATATTTTCAAAATCAATCATGTTTTCGATCGTACGATTAAAATTATATTTACACACGTTTCTCGTTCGTATTAAACATTACACTTGTTCTTTTAACATTCATATAATTTAATCTTAATAACTGCGTTAATATAACATTTCTCCTTAATTAATGTAATTGTAAGAAAGTGGACGAGCATAATGAATAAAAATAAAATAAAAATAAAAAATAAAACGGAAGATTTGCCATTTTAGTAACTTTTTAATTACGGAATGATTATTAAAGGAAAAAAAAAAAAAAAAAAAAGATGGGGGAAAAGAAAGGGAAAAAATTTTTGTTAATCGAACACATGAACGACCTTGTCAATGTGAAATAACGAGGAGTCGGTAAAGAAGTTCTCTGTAATCGTGAATGTAGATGTCTGCAATCTATCAGATAGTTACGCGCGTTTGCACAATAAATACGATTGAAAAAAAAAAAAAAAAAAAAAAAAAAAAAAAAAATTAAAGAAAAAGGACACGAAGAAGAAAAAGAAAAAAAAAACAGAGAAAGAAAGATAAAATTAAATGACTCGTCAAAAATTTTCCGATATATTTTACGAAACATTCTACTTATATTGTCAAAATGATATACGTACAAAAAACAATAAATATATTCGCAATATGGACCTTCATTTCCGTTATCACATTATAATAACATATTTGAGTAGAAATGCACAATATATAATTGCACAATATCTAATTGCACAATATGTAATAACTCGTTTATATCCATTTACATTACTTGTCCGTCACGAGTACATAGCAAAAACATGTGAACTTTATTTATTACCATACCTGTTTCTAAGTAATAACAAAAATTAAATATCATTCGATATTTTTACTTGCAACGAACCATAAATATAAATAAGAAATTTTATATAGCAAATATATATATATATATATAATTTATTATTTTTTTTATCTCCAATATGTATAAATCGATGAAATCGAAGGAAAAAGAAAAAAGAGAATAACAAAGAAGAAAAACAAAATATCTTAATACATTGATGAACAATATTTAATTTAATATAACCAAATTTCATGGAAATTTTTTTATTTATTTTCATTCGAAACATAAAAACGATTAAATGTCTGAAATAATATTTGATGATAAAAGTAATTAAAAGTATGACTTTTCGTTCGGGAATAATATTATTTGACTATCGAAGAATGATAAATTTCCACTTACAGTGGAAAGATGAATACGATTAAATATCTTTTAAGTAATATTCGTGACGTTTTCGAGATATTTATATACACGTTTACATATAAGTTTGTGTACCTATGTATATGTGTGTGTGTGTGTGTATGTGTGTGCGTGTGTGTGTAAAAAAACCATGTGTAATCACGTATTTAGTCAAGTAAAACGCGAGACATTATGTCGGGCGATATTTATAACTGAAAAAAAAAAAAAAAAAAAAAAAAGAAAACGCTCTAGAAAAATCGTGCAACTACTTACGAACGTTTAAAGACAAGTTAAGTTTGACGAGTCATTCTTTCCCGGTTGAAATAATAATCGGTAGGAACAGAAACAAAAGTGATCTTTTAAGGAAAAGGAAAAAGGGAAAAAGTGAAAAAGAAAAAAAGAAGAGATAGAGGAAAAGAAAATAATATTCACGTCGTCGCGAATGATTTTATTTCAGATTAAGAAAGAAAAAAAAAAAAAAGAAAAGGAAACAAAAAATATATATATATATATATATATATTATTTTTTTATTAAATGTCTATTCAAATACAAAAAAAGAAAAATCAATGAAAGAGAGAGAGAGAGAGAGAAAGAAATTTGTATTCTATATATCATTCCGAGTTAGAAAATAAATATTTCCTGTTGTATTAACGAACACGAGAAACAGGATCGTTGACTTTAATATAATGAATGTGAATACCACGATGAGTTTGATATCTTTGACCATCTGACGAGCTATACATCGAGAAGAGAAGATTATATATACTGAATAGAGGGGGACTTCCAACAGAAGGTAACTGGAAAAACCAGTCGAATTCATTGAAAAAAGAAAGAAAGAAAGAGAGAAAGGGAGAGAGAGAGAGAGAGAGAGAGGGTGGGGCGGAGGAAGAAGAGACAGTCTAATTTCAATAGATTTTAAAGATCTTCTTTCTTTCAATTAACTGTATTATTATTGGAGATAATATAAAATTTTAATAACATAAGAATAATAAAAAGGATAATATATTTAGAATATTGATTTTTTATGAAATAAAAATAAATCTCTCTTTCTCTCTCTCTCTCTCTCTGTATGTGTGTGTGTGTCCGTGTTCGTAATTTTTTAACGAATCTGTTTTAGTCCTGTCAGCTCGTATGATCGATCGAAAATATGAATAAGGTCTCTATGACTTTTATAGTGTCAAAGGGAGAGATAGAGAAAAAGAGAAAGAGAAAAAGAAAGAGAGAGACAGAGAGAGAGAGAGAGAGAGAGAGAGAGAGAGTGAGAGAGTGAAGAAATGGTCACGAGAAGTAATCAATAATAACACGATGCGATATCCAACACGTCCATTATAATTTATGGTATCAATAAAAGAACTATAACTCAATACACTGTTAATAGCTTTGACGTTTTTCATAAGAGTTTAACACTTGTCAATATGTAACATGATCCTCCTCACTTAACCCCACATCGCATACCCCATCAAATCATTCTCCTTTGGATTATTCCACGAATAGAAAAACAAAAAGAAAAAAAAAAAAAAAGAAACAAAAAACTCATGCATGCATATTACATTATGTTATATCAAAAAAATTTCGTCGAGAATCGCGTACAAGGTGAAACATATTTTCTTAATTCATTAAAAATTAATTTATCGATGAATTTTATTATTTTTTTCTTGTTTATTTTCTCTCTCTCTCTCTCTCTCTCTCTCTCTCTCTATCTCTATCTCTCTCTCTCTCTCTCTCTCTCTTTCTCGCTCGCTCTCTTTATTTTCTTATTTAATCGTTTCAATTTAAACGAATCAATTTTTTAAATATATTTTATTTCAAATATATATATATATATAAATATATATATTTTATTTCAAATATATATATATATATATATATATTTTATTTCAAATATATATATATATATATATATATATGCAGTGGTGATAACAGCAAAATTGAACACAGTTAATACATTTTTAAAAACGTATTAATACATTTCAATGTTAATAATAATACACCCATTATCGTACGGATAATTAAATGTTATATGGAATTAATTAATTTTATTATTATGTAAAGTTGTAATGTTTGTTAAGATCATTAATCAATGGGTTACATTTATGTCTTTTATGACGTTCATTGTTACAATATATGATAAAATGACATAGTGATTATTTTTAAAATGGAATTTTTAATCAATGATTAAAATGTTTTCTATCGAGATCGTTTTCTTTCAGATGAAAAAAGAAAAAAAAAAAGAAAAAATGAAAGAACCATATTTATTATCAGTCCCATTAAGGAACGAAATTAAGAATCATAAATATTTCCATAGGATCACATTTTGAGACATTTTGTAGATTTAGTAATAACTAAGGGCCTTTAAAAATGTTAATACGGTACTGTATCTACCTATATATATATATATGTAGATTTGTATCATAGCTACGAGATTAAAAATCTAAACACACGAAAACATGAATTTCTAATCGTCAAACTTATAATTCATACGTCTAGAGCAGCGATAAAATTGAAAAAAAAAGGAAAAAAAAAAAGAAAAAGAAATAGGTAAAATAAATAAAAAAGAAAGAAAAAAAAAAAAAAAAAAAAAAAAAAAAAAAAAAATAGAAAGAAATCAACTTCCAATCTTCCAATCGCAAGTCACGCTCGATCGAACGAGTTATACATAAATACATATATATGCGCATACATGCATACGTACATACGTACGTTCGATAATCGATGCAAAGTGATTTATCGAAAAAAAGAAAAGAAAAAGAAAAAAAAAAAAGAACAAAGAAGAAAAAAAAAAAAAGAAACGAAAGATAGTACAATTTTCACGGCCTTCGCCTAGTATGATTGTCGCGTTTGGTTAAAACATAGAAAAAACTTTGATGAAGAGGAAGGATGGAGAGGGGGAGGAAAAAAGAAAAAAAGAAGGGAAATAAAACAAAAGAAGAGAGGAAAAAGAAAAAAAGAAAAAGAAAAAACGTAATTCAATCGACACACTGGCCATACAAATCGCGTTTATGAGTTTTTAATCGCATCGACGATTATCGATAAGAATTTACTTTATCGTTTATATGGCCGATGATTATTAAATATATATATATGTATATATATATATATATATATATATGTGTGTATTCATTATCGATTTAAAATGTCCGAGATTTCTGTTCTGTTCTATTCTGTTTTTCTTTTCTTCTTTTTTTCTTTTTTCTTCATTCCTTTTTTCTTAGAACGATCGGTAATACCGATCATTCATTCGTTTCCCTTATCGATAAAAGGCGAAACTAGAAACTAAAAGTACTCAACCACTCGCGCGGACTTTATTACAGTTAGTCAAGCAAGAATTGTATGACGAATTATATAGATCGTTATCTAAAATGCTCGTTGTAAAATGAAGGTCACGGAAATGCACGCAATTTTTAGACTGTGTATGTATTACACATATATGAGTGTCTGTATCTACGTGTATATATACACATATCTATATAGATATATATGTATATATATATATATATATATATATATATTTGAATGTTTTAAAACATTTATTAGCGGACAGTCGACGATTTTACATACGTAAAATAAAAATTGCGAATTCTTTTTTAAGTTTCGGGACAAATATATTAATGAATAGAAATACGCTCAAGTATACATATAAGGGATTGGAATATTCAATGACTGGAAATCATTATCTTCTTTACTATTCTAAGAAAAAGTCCTTTCTGACCGTTGCCGTAGGATACTTGGAAAGTAAAACATTCCTAACTCAGCGAACCTACCAGGAAAGTCCGAGATCCGGACTACATCAGTACCTGTGTAGTATCTCTTTCGACGTAAACGAATCCGGTTACTCGGTATAAAATTTTTTATACGATTTATTAGGTCTTCTTTTTCCTTGTTTTTTTTTTTCTTTTCTTCTTTTTTCTTTTTTTTTATTTTTTGCTTTTTTTCTTTTTTCATTTCAATTCCAACATTAATCGTGATTTTTAATAAAATATTACTAGTCAGATGCTATTTATTTATTTATTTAAAATGAAAAATCTAAAGGTTTGAAATATCGTTGAAGAAATGGTTTAAAATTTTATTTAAAGTTGTATTCAAATTTATAGGAATGAAATATCATAGAAGACAATATATATATATATATCGGATGAAAATATTCAAATTGATGAAATAACAATGGTAATAAATAAAAAAATATATATATACTGTAAAAAATTCATACTATATTCGTAATAAAATCGCCAAATCGACATTGGAAAAATATATAAAAATTCTAAAATTGAAAATGATAACAAACGATATAATCCGTCCTTATATATATACATTTCTTTAGAACACAGGTACACATATAGATAAAATATTATCATTAATCTTAATTTCAATATTCCAATTGATATCATTAATTTGATATTTTATCATATATATATATATATATATATATATATATATATATATATATATATATATATATAATAATTATAAAAATTATAACGATCTACTTAATCACGACTCGTCACTCTACATAAATCTCTTGTTTATGTAGTAGTACACGTGTGGATTAAAAAAAAAAAAATAGAAGAAGAAGAAAGAAAATAACACCATTAATCTCAATTTCAATATTCTAATCGTATTTGCAATATACATATAAGATAATATTGTATTTTCGTTGAAATAAATACTGTAATAACTGCCGTACAATCTTTCCGCGTTCGCAAATGTTTTACCACGAAACCGATCATCTCGTCCGTCGAAATCTTACCCGTAAACCGATGCCGAGCATTCCCCAGTATTTTTCGCGGGAAGAAAAAGAAGAAAAAGAACAAAAAAAGAAGAAAAAGAAGAAGAAGAAGAAGAAGAAGAAGGAAAAAAAGAAAAAAAATAAAAGAAGATGAGGAAGAAGAGAGAAGGAAAAAGAAAAAGACGGAGAGAAGAAGAAGAAGAAGAAGTAGAAGAGAAGAGAAAAAAAAAAAGAAGAAAAAGAAGAAGCAGACGACCTGGGGAAAGAAAAAGAAAAAGAAGAAGAAGAGGAAGAAGAAGGGGAAGGGAAAGAAAAAGAAGAAGGAGAAGAAGGGGAAAGGGAAAGAAAAAGAAGAAGGGGAAAGAGAAGGGGAAGAAGGTCGTTTTTTTTAATCGTGAAGGCAATGACGTTTGGAGTAGCCATGTCTTCTTGGAGGAAGAGCCGACGCAACAGAAGAAAGAGGAAACCAAGTTGGAGAGGAAAAGGAACGAGTAGGATAGATAGAACGATATATAACGTGCATTGGAAAGAGAAAGAAAGAATGAAAAAAGGAAAGAGATATATATGTATATATAATGAGAGAGAGAGAGAGAGAGAGAGAGAGAGAGAGAGAGAGAGAGAGATAGACAAAGTATGACGAGATGAGACGAGAGTGAGCGTACAAAACTCATGAAATTTCCCGCGACGCGTTCTCCGCTGACGTCATCGTAGAAGAGGTGACGTTACAAAAGGCAAATAGAACAACGGACGTAGTTGAAAAAGTAGATAAATGATAGTTGACGATATGTAATGAGTAAATAGGTAAATAAGTAACTAAGCAAATAATTAAGTAAATAAGTAAGTATAGATAGAAAAGAGACGGAGCCATTAACTTCGGATATACTTGTTGCATGTATCTATAAAGGGATTGTGGTGGGGGAGGCAGATATCTAAGTATATACATACGTATGTATATATACGTATGTATATACCTTGAGCGGGTGTTAAAGTTATATATCACTGATGTGGTCCTGGGTGGGGAAATCCTGTACTGCCGCTAAGACTATAAAGCCCCACCAATGTCTCTTGGAAGAAACAGTCCGTCGTAACGTGCCCCTGACGATACACGGCTATGTAACGTCACCGAAAAAAGGCCAAATATTGAAAAAAAAAGAAAACAAACAAAAAAATAAAGAAAAAGAAATTTCTTTTAAATCATCGATAGATCGTGCGTGAGAGAGAGAGAGAGAGAGAGAGTACGCGCCGAAAAAACCAAAAAAAAAAAACAGGACTCCGTTCTTCCTGTTCTTCAATTTTTTTTTTTTTTTAATTCTCTCTCTTTCATCTTTTTTTTTTTTTTGTTTATTCTTTAACATTGATATACACGTGTACATTTGTATATATATATATATATATATATATATATATGTGTATATGTAATAAGGTTTTAAATCGTGACCGAGATTATATATCATTATAGATATACCATTCATAGATATTTGAAATCTATCCGGGAATTTATTGTTATTGTTGTTGTCGTCGTCGTTCTCGTTGCCGTTGTTTTTTTTTTCTTTTTTTTTTTTTTTTTTTTTTTTTTTTTTTCATTTAATATAACATTTCTTATCGTACCTTTTTTCAACAAATCGACGAACGTTCTGTGTCTCGAAAGAAGAAGAATACAAATTACGTTGAGTTTTCAATATATTAATATCTGTCAAGTGTTGACGTATCGAAGGAGGGATTATTATTCTCAACGTGGAAGATCATCATCATCGTTGTCGTCGTCGTCGTCGTCGTCGTCGTCGTTGTCGTTGTCATCGTCAGAAATCATTCTGAATAGTTCTTTACAGAAGATTTCATACCAACAACACGTGTTACGTTCGAAACAAAGATAACAGCAAGTGCATATAACGTCAACAGAAAGAAAGGAAGAAAGATATATAGATACATCCGTATCCATATACAATTACTTTGGTCCGAAGATAAATAAAAAGAAACAAAGAGGTAAAACATACTCCATTCTTTTTCTCTCATTTTTCAATTTTCTTTTCTCTTCTTTTCCATTTTTTTTTCTTCTCTTTTCTTTTTTTTTTTTCTTTTCTTGCTTTTTTTTTTTTTCTTTTTTTTTTTTTGCTTTTTCTCTTTTTCTCTTCTATTAAACTTCGACACCGCTATAACATTCTCGTCCGTCCTTGGTCCGGTTCTTAATCCCAGGTATATCTTTTCAAGGTCCCCTTGAACACTTACCTAAGGTAGTTTACTGATGTTACGCTATTGATTTGGTATGTCTAACACGGATATACATAATATTTTATCTAAGCAAATGTGAAATTAAAATATAATTGTATACGTTCTCACTGTACTCTTGCGTTACGTCCTGTTAAAGTACTTTATTTTCGAAAATGATCTTTTTTTTCTTCTTTTTCTTTTTCTTTTCCCATTTTTTTTTTTTTTTTTTTTTTTTTTTCATAAGAAAAAAAGTCACTCGTGGTAATATTTAAAAATACGTTCGATATTGATATTGTATAATTTGAAAGTGATTTAAACTTACTCGAACTCGTTTCCGTCTTCGATAATGACTAAAGAAGTAAGAAGAAAAAAAGAGAAAAAATAGAAAAAAAGAGAAAAAGAAAAGAAACAAACGCAAAGTTTTTAAATAGTATAATTAAAACATGACGTTTGAGATTTATCCATATAATTTAAAAGCGATACCTAAATTAATATAGAACGAAACATTTTCTTCGAAATGTAAATACATATGATAAATCATTACCTTGAAATCGATCTATTAATATTTTTTTTTTTTTTGCAAACATTTAAATATTACGCTCTCGGATATTGGATATATATTATATATAAGTGTTTACATATTTCTGATATAATACATATATATATATATATATATATATATATATATATATATATATATATATATATATATATATATATAGACGTGAGAGTGATCGATCAGATATTTAAATGTATTTAAATTAAAACGAGTTACACATACAAAATGTTTCCCACGATTATATAGAACCACGAAGTTATTACCTTGAAATTAAATTTCCTTCACTTTTTGTACAAGATACTTATCTATGTTATTTATTAAGATCACTTATCTATGTTTAATTGTTAGAACACGTGTGCCAATATCCATACATACATAATATAACATATAATGTTATAACATAACTTATAATGTAATATACATATATATTTATATATATAAATATATATATATTATTATTATTATTATTATTACAGTATAAGGATTGACGTAAGATACGTAAAGTGTTTAAAAAAAAAAGAGAAAAAAAAAAAAAAAAAAAAAAGAAAAATTGATAGCTTGAAAGAATAGATAAGAGTTAGAGAGATAAAGATAGAGAATTAAAATAATTTCAAGTATATGTATATCATTGGATTTCATTTAGATGCGATCAGCTGTTACGGACAATGTATATACGTACGTACGTACGTACGTACTAAATGTCTATTATTACTTATACGTACACGTATATACGTGCGCATGTGTATGTGTGTTTTGAATATGATTCATTTAATTCCTTATTTCCCTGGATACTGTTTTTCCTTTTCATATCTTTCCTTTTCTTTCTTTTTGTTTCTTTTTTCTTCCATTTTCCAAGTAATTTCTTTTACTCGATCAATGTTAAAACCGCAATGAAATATTATTTCTCCGAATCTATTTTTGCTCCTTCTTTTCTTTTTTCTCTTCTCTTTTCTTTTCTATCTCCTTTTTTTTCTTCTTTTTCTTTTTTTCTCTCTTTTTTTTCTTTTTTTTTTTTTTTTGTTGCTCTTTACTTTCAACGATACTTCCTATTTATACTTCGTATTTATTTTATTATTCCTACACTTCCTTATTTATTTTATTATTCGTATTTCCTTCTAATGTGTATCTAAACATTTGTATACATAAATACATACATACATACATACATACATATATACGTACATACATACAATACGTATGTTTCTATACGCCCTTTCACACACATACACACACACATATATATATATACACATATAAATATATACATGCAAGCATACACACACCAGGTTTGATTTGTAAATTCGTCGTAACAGTTACATTCGATTCAACTTCTAAATATACACACACACACACACACATATATATATATATATATCGAAGCTATATTAACATAAGATCAATGTATGTACATACGTACATACGTATATAAATATATACGTATATGTATGTAAATCATTGATCAGATCTATCGATATATTTCATACGTAGAAAAATTAATGATATAATGAATAACTATTGTTAATAAGTTTATTAATAATAAGTAGTTAAGAGTGTTCCTTTCAACGACGAGTTGTTACCTTGAAAATAATGTCGACCTTTCTTTCTTCTATTAACTAACTGTACGTCGTTCTACAATCTACACACGCACACATACATACACACGCGCGGGCGCGCACACACACACACACATACATACAAACAAACATACATACATATATACATTCATATTGTATTTCCGGAAAGCACGGGTTTTTTTTTTTTATTATTCTACCAAGCAACGCGAGTAGATTCTTTTTTGTTCCTTTTTTTTTTTTTCTTTTTGTTCTTTTTTTTCTTTTTTTTCCCCCGATCGCTATTATTTCGAGCAGAATTGATACGCTTCAATAAACGATTTTACGGATTACCCTGGGGCAGGATGGTGTAATGAGGAGGTAGAAGGAGGGAAGGGGAGGGGGAGGCTTTCTTCATCGGGAAGATTTATATTCAAATAACTATCTATCATGTAATCGTGTGTCGCGAAGTTAAAGAAAAGAATTAAGAAAGATGAAAAAATATTAAAAAAAGAAAAAAAAAAGAGAGAGAGAATAAGAGAAAGAGAAAAGAGATTGAGAGAGAGAGAGAGAGAGAGAGAGAGAGAGAGAAAAATGAAAGAACTCGATCGATCGAAGAATAAAATAAATATTGAATCTATTCGAAAAGTTTCTGTCAACTTGGCCTAAGATCGTTTGTACAAGGACAACGAGACGAATCATTTTATCGAAGAATAATTCAAAATGTTTCCATTGAGATTTGAAATAAGTTTGTCAATGTTAATGAAAAATTAATCGATCCTCCATTGAATATTTAATTAATAATATAGAAATGTATTGTTTTATCTTCTTCGTTACTCTTTTTTTCTAATTTACTTTGAAAATCGATAGAATTTATTTCTCTATTTGTTTTAATTAATTCATATTGATATGATTAATATTAATATTTTATTTCATATATATATATATATATATATATATATATATATATATTTATTAGATCAATAATAATTCTATTTTGATATTTTATATAATATTATACGTTTCCAAAAGAGTTTTATTAAAAACAAGTATAAAATTGTTATCTCGTCTTTGTTTTCTTCGGATAAAAATTTATTCATTTTTTTTCTTTTCTTTCTTTTTTTTTTTTTTTATCCGCGAAATGACGATGTAAAAAAATAAAACGTGCGACGTTAACTTAATCGTGAATAACACAAGAGCTGATAAAATTTAAAAGACATTCAATAGTCGTATATCTCTCGTTGGAGTAAATAATTAAAAGGAAAAAAAAAAAAAAAAAAAGAAAAAAAAAAATTCTTAACGCAAACCTCCTGCGACAAGTCCATAACGATTATGGTAAAATTCTTAAACTGTGATAATACATATCTCAAACAATATTATCGAAACTAAGTGGTATCTAATGATATTTTCCGCATTCCTTAATGAATTCCTGTGGGATTTGTAAATTGAATTCCAACCGTTAGGGGGACAAAGTTATTTTAATTATAGATCCCCGATAATTAAATACAAACGTATCTTTGGCGATTCGATCGATTTAATGAAAAACTAATGATAAGTTTTCTATAAGAATGATTTTGTAATGAAAAAAGAATGATACTTCTCGATTTGTCGTCTTTTGCATTGAAACGACGAAGATATGAAAGAAAATGCAAAGATAAGGAAGAATGGAAAATGAGAAAAAGATGATGGAATAAAATAGAAGGAAAAACGGGGAAAAAGAAAAGAAAAGAAAAGAAAAGAAAAGAAAAAAGTTCAGAGAGCAAACAGCGAAGAAAAGTGAACGGAAAGATCGAAGAAAGTAAGAATCAAGCTCGCCTGTTTCTTTTCCTTTTCTTTTTTTTTCCTTCTTTCTTCCTTCGCAATAACAACAACAACAACAACAACAACAACAACAACAACCATATGTTTTAATACGTCTTAACGAGTTAATTAAGAAATGAACGATCGACCGACTGTATCGAATTGTAAAAATGGATGGTTAAACGTCCCCTCCCCCCCCCCACCCACCCACCCACCCCCCACTACCACTCCCCTCCACGCGATATTTCATCGCATATAAAATTAATAGAAAAAAGAAGTACGATGGTATCGTACACTTATGTTGATTTAATAATATAACGATAATAAAGAGAGAGAGAGAGGAAAAAAGAAAAAGAAAATAAAGAAAAACACAAACAAGAGAAAAACTTACGATTTACATTCTGTTCATCTAGTATGATAGCATGAACGATAAATGTAAGAATAAAAAGGATTTGATTGGGCCGGAAAAAGAAAAAAAAAATTATTCAAGAGTAAGGAACGAAAACTAACGAAAAACTTTAAAGGTCAATTATACATAGACGGATAGATAGATAGATATTTTGATAGATATATAGATAGATAGATAGATAGATAGATAAACAGATAGATAAATATATAAATATAAACGTGTAATAGCAAAACGATGAATATCGTTGCGTAACGCAATCACATCGTGCTTCCTGTTTTTCCAAGTTTATTTTTTATCTATTTCACGCGCGATCTATAACGAAGCATGCCAATTAAGAATTGCCGTAATAAACACATGGATCGTGCTTTATGAAAAATTCATATCCCTCTCGACCACGGCCATAGGGAAACTTTACGAGACAGAGACAAAGAGAGAGAGAGATAGATAGATAGAGAGAGAGAGAGAGAGAGAGAGACGACATGTATCTCTTTGTCATCATTATCATCCCATGTACTCACATTTCGTCGCACACGAAAGGATAAAACTTATATATCGAGTTTGTCTCATTTACGATCGATATCTCGGTAACGAGAATGAGCTATAAAAAAAAAAAAAAAAAAACAAAAAAAAAAAAAATAAATAAATCAAAGAAACGAAAAGAAAAATTTATTAATCGCTACAGGCGACTATCACTTTTCTCTTTCTTTTTTTTTTTTTTTTGTTTCGTTTTATTTCATTCTATTTTATCTTCCCCTTTTTTACCCTTTTCAATTCTTTTTCTTATTTTTTTTTTCTCATCGATATAATTCGTGTCA
>NC_062191.1:1196715-1206715 GCF_912470025.1 Vespa velutina | reverse complement strand
ATTAAGAAATTAATCAAGCGTGAATAAGATCTTATATTCTCTTTCTTTTTTCCTCTTTCTCTCTCTCTCTCTCTCTTTTTTTTTCTTTTTCCTTCTAAATTAATTATTAACGAATTAGATATAAGCAAATAATGACGAACGTAAGAGAAAAATAAACAAACATCATCTTTTCTTATTACGTTAAATTTTACGATAAAAAGAAACAAAAATTATATTTATATTTATATATATATATATATGTATAATAAATTATCATATATAGTTTATATATGATAATTTATATATAGTAATGTATATATGATAATTTATTTATAATAATTTATATATGATAATTTATATATGATAATTTATGTATGTACATTATATATAATATATGTAAATGGATATAGTATTATATATATATATATATATATATATTACATTATATTGCTTTGGTCCCGGTCAATTATAGGACAATTGTCCTGATCAAAAAAAAAAAAAAAAAAAAAAAAAAAAAAAAAAAAAAAAAAAAAATAAATAAATAAATAAATAAATGAAAGACAGAAAGAAAGAAGGAAATAGATGAAACGATAAATTTACTTTTATGGACCACATGAGGTAACCTTCAAACTATCACACTTGTAAAATTGACATTGGAATTAATGTATACACGTTATTTATTCTTGCGTATAAACCTACACGTAAGAATAGACGAATGAACAAACAAATAATAAATGTTCGAGAACGTTTTGTATATAGAAGGATTTAGAGTTTCTTTAAATATCATAAATTTGTATATTTTTTTCTTTTCTTTCTTTCTTTCTTTCTTTCTTTTTTTTTTTTTTTTTTTTTTTTTTTTTTTATATCCTTTCGTTAATTTCCATCTATCTATATTCAACAAAGAAATTTAAAAATTATATTAAAACTATTATATATATATATATTAATTTTTTATTCCTTTTTCGTTTTTTCTATTTATTTATTTTTTCTTTTCTTTTTTATAGAATCGCCATATCGATACCACCACCAACGAACGAAGAATTAAAATTAGAAAGTTCGACGTCCTTTTCGAGATGTTACATGTACAATGTAAATTATAGCGAGATTCTCAGCAAGGGAACCACAGAATCTGATCCAAACTGGCCAAAAGTTCCTTGTCTCAACGGATGGGAATATAATTACACGATGATACCGTATGCCTCGATCGCTACCGAGGTAAATATATTTCAAAAAAAGATTAAAAAAAAAAAAAAATAAAAATGATAATAATAATAATAATAATAATAATAATAATAATAATAATAATAATAAATTGAAAAATATAAGAAAATATAAAAAGACGACGTATACAATAAAGAAAAAAAAAAAAAAAAGAGAGAGAGAAAGAAGGAACTCAAACACTTTCGTTTTTTCTCTTTGTGAATTAATGAAAGAAGGAAAAAGAAATAATAAATAAGAAAATATAACGAGAATATGAAGAAATGAACAAATAAAAAAAAAATAAAATAAAACGTTATATCTTTTACGATTAAGTGCTAACAAAAAAAAAAAAGAAGGAATTCAAACGAATCTGTTTTATCTTTTCCTATTTTTTTTTTTTTTTTTTTTTTTTTTTATGAAACACAGTTGTCCTGGGTCTGCGAGAGAACATTTTTGAGTTCAGCAGCCCAATCAGCATTTTTCGTTGGCAGTATAATCGGTGGTTTAATCTTCGGATATATAGCCGATCATTATGGTAGAATACCCGCTTTGGTTTCCTGCAATGCCGTAGGATTTTTCGCTTCTGTTGCTACGGCCTTTTGCAATAGCTTTTGGACATTTTGCCTGGCAAGATTGATCGTCGGCACATCCTTTGACAACTGCTTCAACATTCTTTTCATCATCGGTAAATTAATCTTATATTATTTAATATAAGTAGCTATATCGATATATATTCTAGATAAGATAATAATAATGATTAACTGATTACTATGCAAGATTAAAATGACTGTTTGAAAATTACCGATAATCACAATAATATGATGATCCACGTAAAGTATTTGATATTATTTTTTTTTTTTTTTTATTTAATAGCGTAACATATATATATATATATATATTTTTTTTTCTTTTTTTAATTGTGATATAATAATTAGCTAAATAATTAAGTTAAATTTTTTTTTTTAATTGTAATATAATAATTAACTAAAGAATAGTTCATGTTTCTTTTTTATATTTGAATGATTTTAATTTATCAACATTATTATTATATTGTAATTATTATTATATCGTATAATTATTATATATTGTACATATACTATTATATTGTATAATTATTTGAATGGTGATGAAAAAGAAATCAAATCTAACATTGATAACGTTTGCAAAAAATGACAGATTTGAAGAGTATTACGACATAAATCTAATATTTATTTTTAGCTAAGAAAGTAATAAAAATAGAGAGAGAAAGAGAGAGAGAGGGAGAGAGAGAGAGAGAGAGAGAGCGATAAAATAGAAGTAGCTTGTTAACAAAGTAATCAATTTTATCTTGGTTTGAAATTAAAAATAATCTTATCGGATAACGAAATATAATCGCTATACATACTCAACTATTCTTAATTTAATCATTCCTATTTAAACATTATACTAATTAATTTGTTTTAGTTATCGAATATGTAGGGCCAAGATATAGAACATTGTTCGCAAATATGTCTTTTGGAATTTATTTCGCCGCGGCAGCTGGATTATTACCATGGATTGCTTATTGGATAGCAGATTGGAGAATTTTAAGTATCGTCACGGCATTTCCCATGATCGTTGCATTTATCGGACCTTGGATCGTTCCTGAAAGTGCACGGTATGTATGTGTAATTGTATGTGTTTGTGTGTATGTATTTATAAACTTCATTAGATAGTTTAAGACAAATTAGTTATATATTTCATAGTTACAATTCTCTATATTTTTATTTATTTATTTATTTTATTTATTTATTTAGATGGTACATCATGATGGGTAACACGACCAAGGCCATCGAAATGTTGCAAAAATTCGCCAAGGTCAATGGGAAAGACGTGAAGCAAGAGATTTTCGACGAATTTGAAAAAAGTTGTAAAAGTATAGCGGAGAAGGATAATATCCATCAGCAATATACCGTTTTGGATCTTTTCAAATTACCTCGATTAGCATATATTACGATTATACTTGTAATATATTGGTAAGTAAGAGAGAGAGAGAAAGAGAGAGAGAGAGAGAGATGGAGAGTTTAAAAGTATACCTTTCGAATTTATGATATTTTTTTTTTTCATTCTCTGATTCTTTTCGTTTAGGCTTCTCATCGTTCTGGTATTTGATGGGCACGTATGGAATATGAAATTGTTAGATCCCGACGTTTTCACATCATTTTCTCTTGCCTCGATGACCGAACTTCCAGCTGCTATTCTTTTGGCCCTTTTACTCGATAGATGGGGACGACGGTGGATGGGATTTGCCTCAATGTTTTTATGTGGCATTTTTTCGTTTATCGCAATCGCAACTCCCGAAGGTAAGTCGTACATTTTTAAAAGAAATATTCATTTCTAAAAGTCTTCTTTTGTTTCCTTTTTCTGTTCTTTTCTTTTTCTTTTCCTTTTATCTTTCTTTTTTTTTTTTTTTTTTTATTTTCTTCTTCATATATAAATCCTTACTTTATCGTTAAATTTAATAAATTTATAATATTAGTACGTATAATTAATTGTTTGATTATACAATATCATTTTAGGCTATTTCACTGTGGCTATGGCTATTCTGGCCCGTTTAGGAGTAAACATAGCTGCTAATATTGGTTTTCAATATGCAGCTGAAATGTTGCCAACGGTTGTACGAGCACAAGGCGTTTCGTTGATCCATATTATTGGTTATTTCGCTCATATTATTGGACCTTACATTATTTATCTGGTCAGTATATATGCATAATATCGTGTATATCATTATTAGTAATATAATATACATACATATGTATTTATAATAGAAAATAAACATAGCCGTAAGTAACGTACTGAACGATTGCTTTAAGAAATTAACAAATTTATAAATGAATATATGGCAATGTATTATAACATCTACATATATACATATATATGTATATATATTTAATATACGTATATCATTGTAATATATTAATTTGATTAATTTCAGTCCGACGTAAGTCCAGTATTACCTTTGGTAGTTCTCGGATTATTATCCTTCTTAGATGCATTTTTAACTTTGTTATTACCAGAAACTTTAAATCAGGATTTACCTGAATCTTTACAAGAAGGAAATGATTTTGGCAAGGAACAAAGTTTCTGGTGGATTCCATGCATAACATCGTAAGTTATCTACCTATAATATAAACATATTATTTTTTCTTTTTTTTTTCCTTTTTTATTTATACTTTTTTTTTTTCTAATCTATTATTCTCATCATATATAGATATGAAAAAAATTAATAATATTTTTAGAACTCCGGTTTTGAAGAAATCTTACAGGACGAAGAAAGGTATGACGAATACTGCTTTCCACGGTAGTATCCAAAGAATTGATTCTACTAGATTATAGCGATCGATGGATCAAAATAATCTGAATAATCTATATCGGTGATGATGATAACCAAATCGTTGTAAATAATAATAGTAAATAAGTGTGATCTTAGATTTTAAGTAAGCCACTGATTGAAGTTAACGAAGGATCGGACAATAATATGTTATTAACGAAGTAAAGGAAATACGAATAACAATAATGATGATACAAAAAAAAGCGAAAAAAGAAACAAAACAAAAAATCTCAAGATACATATACATATACATATATATATATATATTTATATGATATATATATATATACATATATATATATATATATATATTTATATATTTATATGATATTAATTTGAGTTTCCAAAGATTTAATTATATATATATATATATATATATATATATATATATATATATTATATATAATATATATATATTTATATGTAATATATATATTATTAATTCCATATATATATATATACAATTTAATCATTCAGACTTGTATTAATCTTTGACAATGAACAGTATTACAAATGGAATGATTTCATACAGTACGACGTAAAAATGATAATGATAATAATAATAATGATAATAATGATAAGAAAAAGAAGAAGAAATGAATGATATACTTAGGATATACTTTATTATTCCAAGTAGTATTGACTTGATTCTATATTTTTCTTTTTCCTTTTCTTTTTCTTTCCTTTTTTTTCTTATTTTTCGTTTTAATTATATTTTAATACTCGAAATTTAATGATATATATATATATACATAAAATAAAAATATATCGACGAGTAATATGAAAAATATATATATATATGTATATATATATGTATATATATATATATGTATATATATATATATATATATATATATATATATATATATATATATATATATATATATATATCTGAAGATCAAGTGGGGATATTTTGTTCAAAATTAAGATAATAGTACTCGCAAATAATGCATGTACATAGATATACATACATACATACATATATACATACATTACATAAATACATATATACATATATACATATTTCAATTTGTGCCTTTACCTTTGCAATTATCTGCGAGGAACGATATAACGTACTGACATTGTTTATTTTCTTTTTTTTTTTTTCTTTTCTTTTCTTTTCTTTTCTTTTCTTTTTCAATAGAGCGATTTTTCTCAACAAACGCTCTCATTAAACTAGCCATTTTACAATTTATACTTGAAATAATAGTATATACATATATATATATATATATATACACACACACATAAATATATATTTACAATGCACACGATAAAAGTATAATATAATCGATGAATAAGAGAATGAAAGTTAGATTAAAGAATAAATAAATAGGATAAGTTAGATTAGATTATTTCTTTGAAATGGACGTGTATTTTATTAATTGTGGAGTATATTTGGAAGGCGTGAAGAGTAAAAAAAAAAAAAAAAAAAAAAAAGAGACACTCTGTATAACATCACGATAAATAAGTATGATTAAAGTCATACTGATATACGATGACTGATATCGTTTCAAATTGGGGGAAAAAAAAAAGAAAAAAAAAAAAAAAAAAAAAAAAAAAAAACAGAAGACAATAAGCAAATAACACATTTGTGTGAATCGTTAATATTAAAAGGAAAATTTTAACAAAAATATTTTGTTCTCTCGGGTTTGCTATTACTTGCAAATCAGTACTATATAATTTATTACTATAATACAACGTGTTATATTTTAAACTGTTTGATGTAAGCTTCGAGAATAGTTTTATTTGTTAATTACATGAGTCATCATTGCTCTTATCTTGTATCTGTTATAAATAATCATAATAAACCACCGAATTAGAATCATTCGCGTACTTACAATATCTGTTCGCGATATTATTACGTTACACGCGCTATAAATTGGCCAATTAATTTATAAATACAATTATAGCGTTAATTTATTATTTCCCACCGCTGTATCTTAAATAAGAGCTTCATAGGTTTTTTTCTTTTTTTTTTTTTCACAGCGCCAACAAGTGACATTTCTTTTTTGTTTCTTTTTTCTCACGAACATTATTGCTCGTCTTCAAATAGGAATTTGTACATGTATAAAAAAAAAAAAAAAAAAAAAGAAAGAAAAGAAATAAACAAATAAAGAAAAAAATGTAGAAAAAAAGAAGGCAATCAAATAAAAAGATCATTTCTTATATACTTCTCTTTATTTATTGCCTTTGCGTATGCATACAAATGTAATTATTTTCTAAATCCTCAATATTATCTATCTGCAATTTAATAACAATATGAAATAATAATTCGATATATTAGAAATTATGTAAATTTTATAAATGTACAAATTGTAAATTTGCCGTGTTGTGTGACAAGAAAAAAAAAAAAAAAAAAGAAAGGAGAAAAAAAGAGAATGTATAAAATTTAGTAAAACATGAATGATGGTACATTGTGAATGACGCAAAAATAAGTTTGTCAATTTATAGTATTCTTCTTTTACTTAATTTCTCTAACGTCTAACTTACTACGTCATAATGAAAAATTTCTCTGACTAGAAGAATACAAAATACAAAGTAATATTTATTAAGCATAATAACAATAAAGTTAAGTTATCAAATTGTCTAAATTTAATATTTCTTTATTCCTTGCATTAAAATTTGTCTTCTTCTTCTTCTTCTTCTTTAAGTGATCTTGCATGTAACGGTGATAACGTTGCAATTGTAATAAAACCTGTATGACCAGGCAATGAATGAGCATGCGTTACAGTCAAAAATTTTTCTTGCTCCTGTTTGTCTTTTACATTTGCTTGTTTCATTTTTTCATACTCTTGCTATAAAATAAAAAAAAATATATATATATATATATATATATATGTATATACATATATAGAACAAAAAAGTATTATGAAGTGTGACATTAATATAACGCAGTGTTATTAAATGATTTCAATTGATACCTTATATTTTAAACAGTCCAAATTTAAAACAGGTAAATTCTTATGTTGTACAGTTAATTCTCTTTGCAAACATTCATAGGTATTTATTTCAATAAAACCTTCTAATGTAAGCTCGGCGCAAGTTCTTTGAACTTGTTCGATACACGGTGAAAATGAACACAATTTTCCTCCTATCGAATAAAAATCAAATATATAATTCCATATAATTTCTGATAGAACTAATTAAATTCTCATATTACCTGATATCTTTAAAGCATTTATCGCATGCTTTATCATTAACCATGGATGCGGTAAATCTAAAAATATCGCATCCACTTTGTTTTCCAAATTTTCTCCAAAACCTTCAGCGCAAACATCTCTACATTCTACAGTAACATAATCATCAAGACCATGCCTCTTAAATTCTGTACTAGCAATATTTACACGCTGTTCGTGAAAGTCAAACGTATAAAGATAACCAGTTGGACGTACGGCACGAATTAGTGCATGTGAAAGAGAACCACTTCCAGTGCCTAAAATGTAAAGAATTAAATATAATCAATGATATAAGTTAAAATTGAATATATAAAAAAAATTATATTACACTCATATATTTTCGATAGGTTAATAATATTATCATTCGATTCGTAATAAAAAAAAAAAAAAAAAGAAAAAAAAAGAAAAAAAAAAAGTAAAAAAATCTAAGTGAAAATTACAACAATAATTTGTTCAATTTACTGCGATAGGTTTCAAATATCAAATACAGAAGAAAAATATATGAAATAAGTTCAAGAAATGTACCCAAGAGTAGGCTTTTCGAAGCTTTTGCTTAAGCCTGTAGTTACTTTAGCCTGAGGGGTGGGGGGAGGGGGTTTTAATTACAGATTAGAGAATTAGATGTATGGAAGGATTAAAGTTCAGCTGCTTTCTCAACCTGTCTCAATGATTGTTTGCCCTGGTGAAAGTTCCATCAAGTGTATAATTAAACTTATGTCTGGACTATAAATGATTTGTGTTCTATGCGGTACAGTTAAAGTCCAAAGCTCTGGAGTAGGTTGTAATACGTATCCCCATCCTCTGGACAATTGTACTTTGGTACCATATTTTTGACCGATAAGGGACACTACTTTGAGCGCGCCATAGATAGTTTGAAAAACATTTTCTACCATAACACCCTTCTTGTTCAAAGTTTTCGGTGTCACTTCCAACGAATGCATATTACCAGGTCCTAAATATAAAATAATAACGTCCCCTTCTTCTATCATTTCTTTTATCTTTTTAAAACTCATGTTGTTTCGTTACAAAAAAAAAAAACTAACCTCTTAAATCAATTCACTTATACTTGATACAACGTTTTATATCGATTTGTTTACGCAGTGTTGCCAATATATGAAAAAAGAAATATGAAATAATATTCTTCATCATTTCCAAATAAGTACGAACATATATATATATATATATATATATATATATGCAAAATGATGTAATTAATAATGTTTATTTATCAATTATCTATAATTATTTATATAAATATCAACGAAGAGGATAAAGGTAAAAGACGATGCGTCAAAATAGGCATCACTTAATAATACGTCGGTAATTACCGACACAGTAGTTAAAAACTACATTATCGACATATGTATATGCATGCACACGTAATACAACGCACTCTGTATTACGCATAGAGAAACATAATAAGATTATTAAATAGAATAGAATTTGATATTGCGTCTATTAAAACAATTGTTCGATTTAACATTATTTTAAAATGTTAATAATATTACAACTATATAAAATATTATAACTTTGATTTAAAAGATATATATTTATGTGATAACTCGATAAAAATTTCGATTCAAGAATCGAAATTTATTTATATCTAAAATTAAACGATTATTCGTGGAAATTAAATTGAAAGGGTAACTTTATATTTTTTCAATAATATCTTCTTTTTTTTTATATTTAAAGATTAAAATAGTCGGCATCCTTAAAATTTCTGTGTATGTTTACTTCACACAGAAATTCCGATTTTTAGGTCATCTCTATTAAAGAAAAGTAGTCATCTAAGGCGATCACATTTGCCTATATATAAGGCGAACTATCTCCAAAATAGTCGACTTGTATAAAAAGAAAAAAAAGAAAAAAAAAAGAAAAAAAGAAAAAAAAGAAAAAGATGTTTAAGCTTCACTTTCACAACTGTGGTATGTAAGCACTTTTACGTATACGTATACATATATACTCATCAGTTATTTATTTTTTTTTTTCTTTTTTTCTTTTTTTTACTTTAACCGCTGATCTCTCATTTCTTTACGTCTTCTAATACGTATTTGTAAATTTACTTCATGTTTTATTATCGCTTAATATAAAAACGACGGAGTTAACTAATAAAGATGACGCATAGAATTATTTCGAAGGATCATCAGTTTAAAATTTTTTTATTCGGGATCATCAATGTCCTCATTTTCAAATGGAATTTATATGATATCTTAGAATATGACTCTGGAACTCTGTGGCTCGTATTATTACAAAATAAGATCGTCGTTAGTAAAACGTGACAAAATATATACTT
>NC_062191.1:1186715-1191715 GCF_912470025.1 Vespa velutina | reverse complement strand
CCTAGCTACCTATGTATCTGTCCATTCGGCGTCGGTAGAATACAAATCGATCAGCCTTCTATGGACAGGATATCTTTTCTCGATAGTCTTGAATCAGGTCAGTCGGTTAATCACGCCATCGTATAAAACGTTTCCGTGAAGAGGATGATTTTTCTTTTCGATCGCGATGCGATTTCTTTTCGATCAATTTATATACACACACACACACATATATATATATATATATATACCCACCATGTATCTGTACGTTCGATAATTAATTAGTTCAAGCGATGATTAATGTTTTTCAGGTAGTAATCCTGACGACGATCGTCTTCGTCACGAGTTATGCCAAAGAGGAAACGACCAAGAATCGAGACAAGAGACAACAGATACCTTATCATGCTAGAAGGGGTGCTAGACCACCACCTTATGCCGTTCAAATGGAACCAATCGTTCAATATTCTCAACGAGATCCCCTTTATAATCCTTTGATAAATTCGAAGAGTGACGACCTTGGTATATACGAAGAAAATCCATCGAGTTATTACCAATCGGAGCCAGAGCCAATTATTGAGATTATCATTAAGGAATCTAACGAATCCTTACCAACGCCTGTACCACCTCCGACTCCACCGCCTTCGAGACCAACGAAAGAACCAATACAAGTTTATTACGTAAAGTATGAAAAGAAAGGAGGCTATGGAGAGAAATCTCGAGTCGTATACGATCCACCCGTACGTGCTTTGACACCGGTAGAAGAACACGAAGAAATTAAATCCAAGCATCATAAGGAAGAACCTATCCAACCGGTAACACCATCACCTCCAGAACCATCGACCACTTTAAGAGCTATCATTCGACCAGATAGCGAGACTTATCATTCCGGTGGTAGCGGAATTCGTGTTACCTTTGGAACGGAACAATTACCACCTAATAATCATAACAAACGTAATGACATTGAAACCCCAGTTTCTACTCAAAGTACAAAGCCTCATTCTCTTGGTTCTGTTGCACCTGGTACACCTAAAAGACAGCATGGTCCTTATCAGCCTTTACAACCTGTACAGCAAAGAGTACCACCTGCATTTCCACAGCAGAGAGTCGTTAATTCTTTTCAACCACCGCTATCTTTAATTCCGCAACAACAGCAACAACAACAATTACCATTAAAGTTTATACCACAAAGGCAGCAACAGTTCCCACCGGCTTTATCAGTGAGAAATCAATTGCAAAGACCACAACAACCACCGTTACCTATTCAGGGTTTGCCTGATCTATCGCAACGAACACCGTCTACTGCTTTCGGTCCTCCTCATCGTATTAGTATAAATCATCCTCAACAGCCAGGACTTCCACCAACGCTGTCGGTTTCTCATCAAAGCGTGCAATTGCAAAATCAGCCGCTTGGACCTATTCAACCTAATTTCCATGTGGAACGAAAACAACCTCAGCAGCAACAGCAGCAACAGCAACAGCAGCAGCAACAACAACAACAACAACAACAACAACAGCAACAACAACAACAACAACAGCCTCCGGTATTTTCACAACAAGAACAAGAGAAACAACGGTATCATGAACAGCGACGTCAGCAAGAGGCATTGAAGCAACGTGAACATCAACGGCAACGCGAACAGCAAAGACTTCAGGAGCATCGTAGACTCGTAGAATTACAACGGCAATTCGATCAACAGAGGCATATAGAACAGCAAAGACAGGTGGAACAACAGAGACAAGTGGAACAGCAAAGATTGGCGGATCAGCAAAGACTCGTCGAACAACAGAGATACGCGGAACAACAAAGATTAACGGAACAACAGAGACTGGCGGAAGAACAAAGACTGCTGGAGCAGCAGAGATTGGCTGTTGAACAGCAGAGGCTACAGGAACGTCAAAGATTGCATGAACAGCATCGAATTCAGGAACAAAGAAGACGTAAACAAGAACACGAACAAAGACTCTTGCAAGAGCAACAATATCGTACATCTTTGAAGTATAATCAGGCTATTCCATCGCAAGGTGGTATTCCAGGTCAACCTCCATTACCTATTCAAAAGCCAGAAGGAGAAATCTTTAAGGCCGTACCAAAGTTGGAACAACATTATGCGATCAGAGAGAATCCGTTACATCCAGGCCCGTTCCCACCAAATACAGTACAATTTCCAGAAAGTTCGTTGAATCAGTACCAGGCAACGCATCAATTAAACACTTTACAGGATTCCCGACAAATCGCGGGAGGTCAATCGAATCGAATTTTAAACGACGAAGTACCACGACAGATACAACAACAAATTGAAAATCAACAAGTTCCCTCGGGTCATCGACATTTAACCTTCAATTCTGATTCGTTAGGACATCAACAGACGCAACTGTCGTTGACACCATCCGTAAACACTCAACAACAACATCGTCAAAGGGAACAACAATCTTTCTGGGGACGTTCACCTTCACCAAACAATGATGTACAAAAGTCCCAAACGATTTACGCAACACCAGTTAGTATCCCTTCTGAATTCGGATCACCCACCGGCAGGATATCCTACAGAAATGGTCCGACAATTTCTAGCAGTACTACGACAACGACGACGACAACAACTACGACCACAACCACAACCGAAGCACCAACGACAACTACTCTTTCACCGAAAAACGAAGCCAAGATCAAGGAGAACATTGCAAATTTACCAGACGAAGTGCCAGACGATATAAGGGAACAACTTTTGAGTTCCGGTATTTTGGGTAACGCTGACATACAAATACTTGATTACGACAAGGTCGGTGGCATACCAATCGAGAAACTACCGCCCGAGGCATTGGCAAATTTCTACGGTGCTGGAGGTGGTTCCGCAGTGGCAGCGAGCGAGCCAATACCTTCTATCATTAAAAAACCTGAAATATCATTGTCCAATGAAGACAACGTTTCTTCTGGCACGTCCGAAAGCGTTACTACTTTATCGAAATACGAACCACCTAATAAGGAAATGATGGAGAGCACGATCATGGGAAGGACCAAGATCGAACAGGCCACTTTGAGGCCAGGTGGTGTAGAAATGAAAGTAGTACGATTCGATCCAAGTACGGAGCAAGGCCGAGCAGTGGCCGAGCAACATATACGTGCTGACGCGACCAGACTCGAACCGGTCACTATAGGTCCGGAAAATCATGACCAATACAATCGTTATTTACCGCTTAAAGTAAGCGGTGCTTCGTTTCCTATACCAGATGTGCCCGATCTAAAAGGACGAAAAATAACGAGCGTGGTCGTATTAGCGCCTGTTGATTATCATTTTCAGGAAAAGGATAAAGGTCTTGAGACGAGAGAGGACAGAAAGATCGATGACATACAGGCTGTTAAATTTTTAGCTGGCGATACGCTCAAGCAACTCGTTAAAAAGCCTACCGTCGATAATTATAAAAAGTGGTTGGAACAGGAAACTCGTACCGAACCTCAGAGACAATCTGTTGTATTATTAATCACCATGTAAGTATACCAAAGATATTTTCCCTCAACGATCGAATAGAATAATAAGCTATAGAAAGATTTCTCTTTTCAGGCCGTCCAATGATCAAAGTAAAAACGACAAGGAAATATTCATGTACGATGTTAATTCCCAATCGGTTAGCAAAATGTCGGGGGATTTATCGACGGCCTTTGTCGATGCTGCCGAAAGCAATTCAGACAGTACCGATGACTTTTCTGGATTTTAAACGATCGATCATAATTAATCTATCCTTTAACGGTCTATATCGCTCCTGTTTAACGTCTTTGATTAGGATCTAATCTCGAAGTTGAATCGATTAATAACATCGACCATTGAGATTTATCAATATTATTTTGTACCTTCTATTTCGTTCTTTTTCTTTTTCTTTGTCTTCTTCTTTCTTTCTTTCTTTCTTTCTTTCTTTCTTTCTTTCTTTCTTTCTTTTTTCATTTTTATTTCTCTTTTTTCTTTTTATTCTCTACACGTATTATATACAATCGTAATAACGTATGTATATGTGCATGTACATATGAGAGAGCAAGAGCGAACTATCGAATCGAGGATGATGATTTCATGCGGATAACGAAGCAAAAGCGAAAGTCCTGTAAGCTAGAAATAGAAAACGTAAGGAAAGTTACACGTGAGGAATACACGGCACCTGGCAACGACGGCCATTTCTAGGATGACGAATCACCATGTTCGAGAAATATATTTTTATTAAAAGGAAAAAGGAAGGAAAAAAACCACACACACATGCGAAAAAAAATGAAACAAAAACACATTAAAAAAAAAAAATAAAAAAATAAAAAAATAAAAAAAAGGAAAACACAAGGAAAAAAGAAAACCATCCCAGGGAAAAAGGAAAAAAGATAAAAAAAAGAAGAAACAAAATAAAACAAAACAAAAAACAAATAAAAGAGGAACGTCGCGAGATATTTCACACAACAGATGGTGAAACGATTATGATAAACATATCACGGAACATGACATGAGGATAATGAGAGTACATACTCCTTGTAGATATATTAACGATGTATGATTATGTATATAACGCTGATCTTTTTTTTACATTTTTATACGAAATAAACGCAATCCTTTTGTACGTGGATATTGTTAATTTTCTATGAATACTATGAAAGGATCGAACGAAAGTGAGATCTTCTCACGCAGCGCACATATACACATATACACCCGCACAAGGACGCATACAGGCAACCCTATTAACCATTTCCCATCCCACCTTCACTCTCTCCCTTACTCCTTCTTCGATCTCGGTGAATGGATTAATTTGAAATTCTATGAAATCGCATACAAATATTGCAAGTATTGCAAACAATCAACTTCTATTTTCTATGAGTTCATTTCGTCTTGGCTCGTGAACTTGACGAATAAAGAGACCATCTTCATTAAACTTTCATCGTTTTTACGTCGGTATAGACGAGTTACATGACTGATAACAAGAATTTATAATAATAGTAATAATAATAATAATGATAATAATAATAATAATAATAATAATAATAATAATAGTAATAA
>NC_062191.1:1161715-1184215 GCF_912470025.1 Vespa velutina | reverse complement strand
GTTTTGTTTCGTTTTGTTTTTTCTTTCTTTCTTTCTTTCTTTCTTTCTTTCTTTCTTTCTTCTTCTTCTCTTTCTCTCTTTTTTACTTCGATCGAAATTTCTTTCTTTAGATTAAAATTAAAGAAAAATAAAAGTGGCAACAATGCCATTATTAAATTAAACGATTAATTTTCAATTACGACGATTATTTGTAGATAAATTTTTCAACAAATAGAGATCTCTTTTTTGTAACAAATGAAATTTTTTTTTCTTTTCTTTTCTTTTCTTTTTTTTTGTTTTTGTTTTTGTTTTATTTTTCTTTTTCTTTCATTTTTTTTACTTTCTGTTTCTCATTGAAAATCCGATCGAATATATCAGTCGTTTTAAAATATACATATAAATATTATATATAGAACGTATAAAGCGCGCTTAATTCGGGCAAAAATGATTATTGTAATTTTGATAGAAAAGTTCGAATTATTTCGTCATATCGTTCGTTACACACATTTTATATATATATACACATGCATACATACATCATCGGTATGTAATGCGCGCACGATGCGCAACGCGCGCGCCAACTACACATACACTCACACAAAGAACACGTCCGAATGCAACATTGCTTAATACTACATAAACATTTCATATTTGCATTTATATAGACCTTTAACACCCTTTGCACTTTAACATTAAAATAACTCATCTGAATATAAGATTTAACAAAGTGAACACAAACATTACCTATGCTAGAGCAATTACACATGCATTTAATTATAAATAACATGGAAATAGCAAAACTATAATATTTTTCGATATAAAATTTCAAAGAGCAATCCATTTATTTATAGTTAAATGATAAATTTGATTTTATACTGCAACGATAGTAATCTGGTTTGTGCCTAAGTTAGTGAGGAAAAAAAAAAAAATAAAACAAGAAAAAAAATAAAATAAAATAAAGAGAGAGAGAGAGAGAGAGAGAGAGAGAGAGAGAGAAAATATTAATTATTTCTATAAATTTGTAATCAAAGAAAATTATACTGAAATCTGAATAATAAAAATAGACAGAGAAATACAAACATATGATTTACATCGTGAATAGATTCTGACAGCTATTATCAACAATTGTATCCAATTGTCAACTAAAAAAATATTGCACTTCTTAAATATTTGTGATACTAAAATATTTATCGATACTAGGTATATTATACCACTGTTTGCATTGGCAGATAAAGCAAATATATAGCTTATATAACTATAAGATACTAACTCGTGATAAATTGTCTACAATATACACGATTAAATGTACATTACATTGGTATTAATCTGACATTGCATTAATATTATAATTTTTAGTAAAATATTAATATATTAATATAATTAATGCACATTTATAAATTACAGATTAATGAAAAAGAGACTTAATTCTTTTATACCAAAAAACCATATATAAAATAAGAGATATTGATTTCTTATAATCATATACGACAGGCATAATATTCGTGCAGTACTATTAACATAAAACAGAAATTCTAATGAAGGTGCCTGTATAATAATGTCATTTTCTGGAACAATTAATAACATTTCTAATTAAATAATATTGAGAGAAAAAGAAAAGAAAAAAAAAAAAAAAAAGAAAAGAAAAAAAAACATAAAAAAGAAAAAAAAAAAAAAGAATCGTAATATCATTGTACTTTTACTTAATAAAATCAAATTACTTTCTTCACTTTAAAAACAAAAATGTGCATATGCACACATACGTTCAAATATGTGTACATATTATACATTTTAAAACAATATTTCAAATACATGCTTCTATAATGTTTGGAAAATTCTATTTAAATCACTGTTATTGTTAATTCAATATAGTTTTTGAAAATAAAGAGAATAAAAAGAAAATTCCTTTCTTTACGTTTGATATTTCAAATTTATATGACGCAATGTTCATGATCAGCATAAAGAAAAGAGACAGGCTGTAAAAGGAACTGAACCGCGCTGTGTAATAAATTGCACGAATAATTTATCTATGACTTGCCATTCCTTTCAAATACATATACACAAATCAATACTGCTTCGTATATAGAGAGATTACTTACTCTATGTTTCACATAAAAAAGTTCTTTTTAAAAACCAATCTGATAAGAAATTGTCGCAAACGGCTTTCCAAATTTCATTGCCTCTTTTCATATGAATACAAACTAATACATTCTATTTATATCCCCAATAGACTAGTGTTTTACAAGCAACCTTGCATCCGGAGTTAAATATCTATTATTTGGATTAATTATATGTATATAAACATGTAATAATACAACATCTCTTGTCATAAAAAATCGTAAGCCTTAGTCGCGATTTGAACAAGGTCATTTGTAATTACAGAATGAATCATTTTCATCACCGATAAATAAAGAAATCTGTTCCTAATGATTAATAAAAGTATAATTAGATTAGCCCCATAGATATATGCTTTAATACATAAGAAATGGCAGTTAAAATACTACACAATTACAAAGATAAAATAGAATGAAAAATACAAAAAAGAAATTACCATTGTCCATAGCTCAAAAAAAAAAAAAAAGGAATAATAATAATAATAATAATAATAATAATAATAATATTAATAATATTAATAATATTAATAATAATAATAATAATAATAATAATAATAGTAATAATAATAATAATAAAGGAACAGATTTCTTATTTATACCTGCATCAAATTTGTTTATACTTTAAGAGTAGCTTTTGGAGACCAGTGATGAAAACGGGTTGGGCCAGCAGGATAAGAAGGAGGAATCCATTTGTTTCCCCGATGGCCCATGAAGGGAGGTGGAGATGGACCGCTCAAAAAATGAGGTGGCACGATATTATACCATGGTTGAGTGATCGGATGAGGTCCATAGCCCATGCCAAAGGAGTGACCAAACCAAGTACGATTTCTGTTAACATGGAGTCTGGGACTGTTCAAATTGCGCCTCCTACCTGTACCAGTACTATTATGATGTTGATTTTGATTTGCAGAGCTTAAAGGTTTTACTTCATGTTGTTCTTCCATAGTAGATACCAGTGGGGTTTTCTGTGAAATATATTTATATGCAATTATTCTTATTATTATTATTATTTATATAGCTAAATGCGTAAATATCAAAATATATAATTCTAATACATACCAGCATTTTTGTCTGCCTCTCAGATTGTTTATTTTCTTTCTCTGCATGATTATCTCTTTGAAAAATTGGTACAGTATTTTCTTTATCATCAAATGATGCCAATGTGCAATATGATCCCTTACTTTCTCCAAAACGACAACAAACTTCATTAGGATCAACCCAAAGTGTAAGCTCTACTGGTAGAGACAAATCTTCGTACTTCACTCCAGCAGCATTTGCAGCACTCTCCAAGGTCGCGTCCCTTCTATTATGCCCATTCACACGTATGCAACGATAACCTTGACCTTTGAAAGGCTTATCAGGAAACCAATGATTTTTAAAACGTTCCGTCAACAATTCAACTAAATGTCGTTTGAAACATTCCAATTGATCGGGACTAAATTTTTCGTTTTTTTCTATCAGCTGTACTAAGAACAGTACTGCTGCTGTAATTTCGTTGCGCATGATAACAGTATTGGTTGATAAACTTATAAATTCCTGACTTGTTCCTCTTCTGATAAACTGACACAATATTTTTGTAAACTAAAGTACCATTCGAGGAAGACGATATGGAGTACATAGAGCCCTTTTGCAACGCTACAACGTTTAAATGTTTCAAGATCTATGTTTTCTTTTTTGAATTATAAACGGAATAATTTTACTGTCTTCCTTTTTCTTGCATTTAAATTCTTCTTTCTAAAACTGATCTATATAAAAAAGAAAGAGAGAGAGAAAAAAAAAAGAGAAAAAAAAAAGAAAAAAATAACAAATTATTATCATATATTTCAATATTTCTTTTATTATATTTAGCGGAGACTTAAAAAAAATACTTTTGTATGGAAATATTCTTAAAAAATACTCTTTGGAAATTTATATTTATTCCAAGCAAAGTTAATCTCTGATATACCCGATATGAAAACAATAACTAACATTAGTTATTATTAAGAAGGATCCCCCGCCTCCTCGCCCCCCCCCCTCCCCATAAGTATATTTATAATCGACTTTACAATATTAACAATATGTGCGTACATATGCGTTATGATTAATACCATATTCCAACTGGACTACATAACAATATGTTATGCATATCAATTGGACCATGATATTTAGTTTCAAAGGTTAGGAAAAATCTATTAAAGTAAATACGAGGAAATATTTAGATCGTTAATCTTTAGAATGATCATTCACTCAAAATAATATAAAAATTTCTACACGAAATAGCTTAAATTTGAATGAAAACATTCTTTCAAGGAACGAACGCAATTTATGCCAGCTCATTCTTATGCCAAGAGAACGTGTGGCAAACGATACGTATATTTCTAATATCACTATTTTCAAACTTGTATAAATGAGAAATACTTTTCAATTCTAATCACCATTCATATGTATTCACATCTGAACAAAGCACTCATAATTATAATAATAATATTAAATTAACCTTACGAATTAATGTGGAAAAAAAACTCGTATTTCTGGCAAAACCACTACGTCCTCTCCCTCTTTAAATAAACGTACTCGACCCAACACGTGTTACGTTGCATCCAAGTCCATAAACCATATAAACCATTGATAAGTGCGTACTAACGTTCGAAGGATAAAATCAAAATTTTAAATGATCCGCGTCCATTAATTTTTTTGTTTTGCATTATCGTAATTATTATTATTATCATCGTTATTGTTAGTGCTTCTTTAAATTTTCCAATAAAGGTAATAATAGTTTTAAAAGTATAAAAGAAAAACTTGCAAAATAATTTGAATGAATTGAAACGTTTAAAGAGGCAACAATAATCTGTCCACCAATTGGAAACTGTTTCATGGAAAATGCAAAACTGATTTGTTCCACGTATTAAACGATTAAATTTGTTTTTATAAATATTTGAAATCGTTAAATTAAGCTAATTAATTTATAAATCATTCAAATCATTTCGTTTAAATGCGATAAAGCGAATGGATGAAGATTGAGAAATTTCTTTCAAAAAAACTAAGAAGAAGAAATTCTAGAATTAAGCAGGGATAAAAGTTTTTAAGCCGGAACATTGAACGCGGCATAATTTGAGAAGTCGAAATGTGTGACTACAATTTAATATTGAAAAGAAAATAAATTCGAGGATATTAATTATCAACGATTATTAACAAATTTATTGTGTAATAAATAATAATCGAGTGATAATCAATAAATTATATATTCTAATATTATATCGATATCTTCTTAACCTTGTTTTTTGTGGGTGTTATTTAATAATTAAGTGTTAGGTAAAAAAAAAAAAAAAAAAAAAAGAAAAAGAAAAAGAAAAGGAAAGAAGGGGGAAAAAAAGGGACACCCAAAAGGGAATGAAAGAATAATAATAATAATAATAAATGATAATTTAAAATTATAACTTGTATAAAAATGGTTAATCTACAAGATATTAGCTGCCAGCTTATGAAACCAGCTAAAGATCTTGCAAGTTGGAACTTTCCACTTTCAGAAGTATGTACGGATTTTAGGATTATTTGTAAATAAATTGATATAAATTTATCAATATTATAATACTATTTCAGATTCTAGAAGAATATTATTCTTTACTTGAAGGTCATTATGATGTTAACTTTGGAGAAGCTGCATTAATTCTTCAAAATTCTGTTAACATATATGTACACAGAGTTGAACGTCTTCTTGATGAGACCGCATGTTTAAATGAAATGTTTATCGATTATGAGTATGTATAATATCTCATTAAGACATTGTAGAATAATATGAGTAAATAATAATACTTTTTTTTTCATAATTTTAACAGAGGTGGAAGTGCAAATGAAAAATTGAAACACAATAAAAAACATTTAAACAACTCCATTAATTTTGATGATTTTAAATTGTGCAATTTGGCGGACGAAGTCGGAAAGAATATTAATACGAAGAATAAATTTAATGTAGAAAAACCTGTGAAATTGTTAACACGGCGCTTTGCTCAATTAGAAAATATTGCAGATGATCTTGTACATAATATGACAGAAATAATCGATATTCATGGTGATGTTATTGGAAAAAAATATCATTTCAGGTATGTTACATAGTCATAGTATATTAATAATGCCATTAATAATAATCTATGTATTGTGTATAGATGTAATCAATATTTGAATATGAATGGTCTACTGATAGATGAACCTACTCCTGATGGTAAATATATATATATACATATATATATATATATATATAGATATAGATATAGATATATATATATATGTACATATATCTCTTAATAAAATAATTTATTAATATTTTCTCTAGACTTTGGAATAATGGACATTGATATCTCTGCTACGTCAGGGTATTGCTCCAATATGTCAACATTTGATAGCAGTTATAATTTTAATAATCCAACTAGCATATGCAACATAGTGACCAATAATAATGCAGAAACTTTAACAAATTGTTGCTTATCGCCAGTACTAAATAATGCCGATTGTTCAATTGACACAGACGATTTTAATGTAACAGACAATGCAATTAATGAAAAAGAACAGCCTACAATTATTGGTAAAAAAGAAAGATTTCAAAAAAATTCTAAAATTGACAAGCAATTACTTATTAACAATTATACAAATATGAATAACACAGATAATGCGTGTAATATTCCAAACAATAAAAATCATCATTCTAACAGAAGGTATTAAATATTTTTTTTATTTTTTTTATATAGACAATATTATTATTAATGGGTTAACAATTTAATATAATTTTAGATTAAAAGAAATTAAATATTCAACTAATACAAAGAAAATTGTAAATTCAAAAATATGGGAACCAATATCTCTTACACACAACATTTCAGTAAAAAAGAAACGTATTGATCTATTAAATATAACATCTTCAATGATTTCTAAAACTGAATCTGTAAGTTTATCTAGTAACAATCATACATAAACATTTTTATTTCATATATTTTCAAGATCAATCTTTATCTTAACATTTACAGAGAAAAAGAAAAATGATTTCGCAAATGTACAAGGATGAATGCATAGTAAATTTTCTTTTGAAAGAATCTAAAATGTTGCAAGAAAAAAATTCTGAACATAGATCCAAAAAACAAATACTGCCACAATTTAAATCAGGCAAGAAATTTGTATTATTACACTTTAATGTGATGATGATGATGATGATGCTCGTTCGATTGATCAATTTTTAATTTATTTATTCCCCCCCCCCCCCCCCCCCCCCCCCTTTTGTTTTTCAGAAGAAATCAATGAGATACAGAAGGTTTTTGAGGATTGTTTTAAAAATGCAGAAAAATTAACTTCTTTCAATTGTGAAACAACAGATACAACGATCGATGATTTAAGAATGAAAAAAAATTCAATCGAAAATAATACATTTACGGATGATGCATTCCTTGATGATTCTGGTATATTAGCAAATTCATCGAGTATTCTTGATTGCGAGACACGTGGAGTTTCTCCAACTGATTCAATAATTTCAAGGTCAAACAGTGTCTCCTCACAATGCGATTTACAAAATTCTTTGCCAAATTACGAAAGATTGATTAAAGATAAGATGAAAGAACTTTTAGAGGATTCAGATGTTCAAACTGAACTTGATCGTAAAATTACTAAATGGCATCAGTCGATACAATCGAAACTTGCAGAAGTTGAACAAAAGCCTATATTTAGTATACAAAATTATGCATCTCAAATTATTAAAAAGTTAAATGATAAAAGTCAAAATGCATCTTTTGATAATATTGTGGACGGTGAGCATAGCTATGACGTAGCTAGATATTTCTTGGCATTGCTACAATTGGTACGTATATTAGATTTATTAATAAAGAAATCAATTTAATAACCCTTTTAATATAATTAACAATTTTTCATAGGCCAATACGTACAATGTGGATATAAGAAAAAATAAAAATATTGACGAATGTATAGAAATCGTATTACTTGATACAGGTAAAGATGCTTAAAAAAAAAAAAAAAAAGAAAGAAAAAAAGAAAAAAAAACAAAAAAAAAAAAGAAAAGAAAAAGAAGAAAAAAAAATCCTTTAAAATTAAAAGCATCTTCTAATAATCCAATCAGATATTAACCAAAGATACACAAGTGCTGGTAGATATAACAATAATGTTAATAACAATTATGCTCTACATAAATAATATAATATAAAGTATTTTTTTATAAAGTTATTTTTACACTTTACTTAAAAAAAAAAAAAAAAAAAAGAGAAAAAGAAAAGAAAAAAAAAAAGAAAGAAAAAAAAGAAAACTTATGAAATGCTAAATAAAGAAATATTTTTTTTCTAATTTTTTATAGATCCAATATTTTGTCATAAGACATGTTTTGTCACGTATCGCATGAAATATTTCATATCCTTATATCTATATATCATAGAATATGTCAATGAATATTAAATGTAAATAAGTTCATAGACGTGAGACCTTTACGTACAATGTAAATGGAGCTCACGATCAACAATGCTCTTTATTATTTCATTCGAAGTTTACATGTCAATGTAATGTGATATTATTATATTACGATTGATTATGATCTTTCGAAGAAAACGCGGCAATGAAAAGTTGTAGTTACGCAACGACAGGTGGCGATAACTTCTCGTGAGAATACCTGATATCTTCAAGTTTATCAAGTGCCAGCTGCAATCTAGAAATTTGGTATCCTTTGTTCTTGGGATACTTGGTGATCTGTAATAATTGTTTCCGAAGTGCCCATTAATGTTATATTTATTATTATTTAATATTAAAATAATATAATGTTTTTATTTGGAAACGATTAATATTTAATATAATTTATGTTGATTAATTATTATTATTGGAAATTTAATTAAAATGTGTTGACCTAGAAAATATTTTAGATTTCATTTATTCAAATATGTCGAATATTTAATGAAGAGGACTAATGCTTCAGCCATCAATGGTAAATACTGTATAATTTACATCATGCGAGATAGCAATGTTTAATAGAATATATATATATATATATATATATATATATGTATATATATAAATATATATGTATGTATATATGTTCATATACATATATATATATATATATGTATTACCATAAAATATTATATGGTATTATGTTTTGTATGCCAAATATATAATACTTTCAATAAATCTATTTTTACCAATGTAGAATATACAATATTGTTAACAATGTAGAAATATTGATTTACTTAATTAAATAATGTATTAATCGGATATTAAATAATGTAGAGAGGGTAATTTCAATAACACGGTTGATCGATTGGCTTTTATTTCTATTTTTTTTTTCTTTTTTTTTTTTTTTTTGAATACACCTGATTATTATTTATACAAAATTACTATGTGCGAATAAATGAAAATTTCCCGAAACTGTAATTTAATTAATTAATATTTTTATTATAACATATCAATTTATATTTATGTGCAGGATCCTGTTTGTTGTGTTATTGGTATTAGCGATGTATCTGCTAAGTTATGTCAATCGTCATGCATATCTCTTATAAGGATATAAAAAAATATTATTTTCTATGATTGATTATGCATTTTTGTTATTACTATTGTCATTTGAATATTATGGTAAATAAGCGTATTTCGTAATTTAAAAAGTTTCTCTTTTATACTATGTTAATTAATATTTTAATATTATTAGGATATTTCGTGACAGTGCCATCAATTACGAATGATCAAAGGAGTATCTAACAATAATAAAAACTTACGAAATGGATAGTTCTGAATATGAGATGGTCAGAAATATGACTCTCTTATTCTTTTTTGAACGTTTAATGGACAAAGGTGGACCACGGACATTACACGATTTAAGTTGTCAATTTGGAGCTAAAGGATTCACTAAAGAAATGCGTCAAATAGCAGGTGGATCCCAGAGTGGCCTTAAGAAATTTTTATCTCAACATCCATCACTTTTCATTATAAACGGTGATTACGTTTCCATTAATACATTTCAATCTGTACACGAAGAAGACAGTGGATTTAAATTAAGTGGAACACGTGATTATGCTCGAGAAGCAGTAGAATATTTTTCTAATAAATTGATGCAATACGGAGTAGGAACCGAGGTACCAATAACTAGCCTACTTGGACATCGATCGCAGGCCTCTCCAGAAGTAAGACACATTTCTGGTCAACGCTATAAAGAATTTAGAGATTTTCTCTTGAAGTATCCTGGTGCCTTTGTAGTTACGGACGATAATGTAATGTTGAAACAATACGAAGGAATGAAAGTAAAATTATTCGTAGAATTGGAACCCGATACGCCTATCGATCCCGAAGTTACTGTAAAATTATTACAATTTTTTGCCCAATGCATAGAAGAGAAGGGTCCAATTTTTATAGATATATTGTTTAATATGGTTAATGAAAAATTTTGTCATGGACAAAATTGGACGTCTATATTTAAAACGGTTCGAGATTTGTCTACGTTTATAAAAATGTTTCCCGACACCTTTCATGTTCAAAGTAATCTCGTAACATTGATAGAACGGGGAAAATCTTCTACGTTAGAAACAGAGACGAAAACGAAACCTATGCAATTGACTCGAAATCGTGGTAATGTCGTAAATCGAATAAATGCAGTACAACAAACAACAAGTTTATCAAATAATACACAGACATCCTCTCAGGCAGTAAACTCAGAAAGCGTTGTATGTAACAACTCACCAATTGAAAATAATACATCGCAAACTGCAACTCCTACACCTGTTGAAACTAATAATAACTGTCCTTTAGTAAGTTTACAGCAACAAACGCTTAAACAAAGAATAAATACGCTTGTAATGAAGACGTTAGCAGATAATACCGATAAAGATCGCAGTTTACAGAGTATTCAAAAGGGTGACGCGTGGAAATTAAAAGTATTACAACAGACAAGGGTAATTGTAAACCCAAAAGAAAGTTTACAGATTATAGAAGATATAATAAATCCTCGCAAACCTCGAGCTGATAATAATGTTATTTCGTTTGATTGCGAAGGAATAAATTTGGGTGTTAAAGGACAATTAACTCTAATACAAATTGGGACTATGAGTGGTCAAGCTTATGTCTTCGATTTATTTACATGTCCTACCCTCGTACAGGCTGGCGGACTTCAAAAACTTTTAGAAACCGATAAAGTTGTCAAGGTGAGCTTCTTTTAAGAAGCCGTACCAGATATTTATATTAACAACATCTTTTACAAAGATTATCTAATTTTTTTAGGTGATACACGATTGTAAAAATGATAGCGTTAATTTATATAATCAATTTAACATAACGCTAAATAATGTCTTTGACACGCAGGTATATATATATATATATATATATATGTTTTTTTTTTTTTTTCTTTTTTTATAATAAACTTTCTCGTCATAAGAATTTTATATTTTTCATTTACAGACTGCACATGCCGTAATTCAATTTCAAGAAACAGGAAAACCTGTGTACAAAGTAAAAAATGTCAATTTAAATATTTTATGCGATCATTATGGGGCACCATGTAATCCCTTGAAGGAACAATTAAAAAATATTTATCGTAAAGACCAAAGATACTGGTCTCGTCGGCCTATGACTAGAGATATGTTGATTTATGCTAGTAGCGATGTTCTCAGTCTTGTACCACGGGTATATCTTTCTATGACAAGGTAAGCTATGAATTTATTGGGATTGCGAAAGCAAACGGGAAAGTAAATTTTGTTGATTTTGTTGTTTTTGTTGATTCTGTTGATGTGTAGATTGATCAAGCCGGAGTTTCAAAGCCTGTTTACAGAATTATGCGAAGAACAAATACTGATGCATATAAAACCGGCAGAAGTGAAGGCTCGTAAAAAGCAAAGAAAAGTAGAGACGGAAGTTGCAGATTTAAAGAAAAGAATGGAAGAGGCAACGTGTAAAAACATTGTATTAAGTAATCGAGAAATTCGTCTTCTTCGTTATTTAGATCTTACGGAGGAAGAAAAAGAGAAATTAAAGGGTAATTATAAGGTTGCTAAGAAATTGGAGAAATTAGAGAATATGGGTCAAGATAAAGGTGATAGCAGCGACGAGGACGACGAAGATAAAATGGAAGATACGGAATATCATAGCATGGACAGTTACACCTCGGAGAATTCGCATTCTGGTATATTTTATAATATTAAAATAACCAAAGTTCCCAATGATAAGATTATTACAAAGTACGAGACAAATTGTATTTATGTTTTATGTTTATTCAATGATTAAATTGCGATCGATATTTTTAGGTGGAATATTATCACCAAGAAATTCCGAGACTCCAAGTTTAACAGAATCTATGCAAATGGTCGATGAAATCCTATCGGATGCTCGAATGGATAGGTTGGAAAAAATAGAGAAATTAGAAGCAATACTTTCTGCTGTGACTACGTCTTCGAACGATCAATTATCGTCGCCAAATAGTACAGAGATTTCCCCAAGACAATGTGTGTGTAAATGTCTAAACGATAAAGTTGATAGCCCAACGAAAGAAACTAAGATATTGGTTAATGCTGCCTGCCAAACACTTAGTACAGGTGATATCGCAATAACGAGAGTATTTGTCACGGAGGAAGAAAAGGAACGAGTAAGATTACAGAATTCGCCAAAAAAATAGATATTTAAGCTGTTTTTAAATAGCAGCAAAGATGTTGCCATTAATAGGTTCTTTTATAAATATGTAATGAAAACTGAGCAATGAAAAATTGATCTATTTTGCGAATTTCATAATATTAAATGACGATGAACGAGTCTCGGTCTCGTTGTAAATACATCGTTAGGCATTTTTCCAAATCTGAAATATTATCGATGTCAGATTTTTCATGGAAAAATGTCTTTTTATCATATCATCGACATGTGATGATTAATCTACTTAAAAAGATTACCTTTCTTTACAAATGTATAAGAAAGAAACATAATCAAACAAAGTAGCCGATTTAAATCATCACTTATCATAGAAATGATGCGATTTTAATACGACAGGTTAATTAATCGCTTATATTGTATAAATCCGACCGTATGGTATTTATCAATAACTCTACTAACATGTCATATATTGCTCCTTTTATGGGAAATATTTTACTGACATGAGCGCGCACAGGATAAATCGTAGGCTGAAGGAAAGTATTACTGAACGAATTATTCTTGAATATACGAATATCCTTTTTTCTTTTTTTTTTTTTTTTTTTTCCTTTTTTACTGTGCCTTCAGTTTCCTGTGTACACAAATAACAGTTATATTGATTGTTTTAACATTTAATATATAATATTTCCAAAAAAAAAAAAAAAAAAAAAAATTAACTTATACAAAATTACATGTAATTTCAAAAGTATATACGCAAAATAAGAGATAAAAACGATAATTGTATCCTTTATCGTTTTCTTTCTTTTTTTTTTTTTTGTTTCTCTCTCTCTTTCTCTCCTAGTTAAAAATTTAATTCAGCTTGACGAGATTCGCACTAGTCCATTTCTTTATAAACTCTTCATTTTCTTTGTTTTTTTTTTGCTTTTCAATAATTATTAAAACGTATATCGTTTGACTTTGTCCTATTTTTCTCAGCCGTTTAAAGTGCCAAGAGAATAAAGAATGTGTTAAATTAAACGAGCATGAATAAAATTTCCCTTTGTGTTCATTTCAAAATAAACACGTTCATCTCTTCAACATTGTAATCATGAAAAAGAAGTAATAATGACTCATATTAGATTCCAAAGGTTCATATATATATATATATATATATATATATATATATATATATATATATATATATATTCATTAAATAGTAAAGGTGTTGCAACTATTTTTTTTTTCTTTTTTTTATTGGAAAATTATTATTCTTTGTTTCTGGCCAAGAATGAAACCATTGTTAAAATCATTTGCGCTCATCGGGTGATGTCCTGGAATACATACTTTTGCGACAGATATCCAATTATCGTCTTTACATTTTACAATTAGAACTTTATTTACCTTATCAAATGTCGCAACACCTGAAAATTACCGAAAAGTTTTTTTTTTTTCTCTAACATTATCGTAACAATAACAAATTAATAATTATTATATTCCTTTTCTCTCTCTCTCTCTCTCTTTCTTTCCTTTTACCTGGTATATTTGGCTCTATATGTGATAAATGATTTGGTTTTTCTATTTTTTGAATATCTAATAATTTAATGATCGTATTTCGAAATTTTGTAGTTAATGGATATAATCCTATAAGAGCACGTTGTAGATTGTATATATCTATAGCTGACATTTCGTCCCATTTTATTAAGGATATCTTTGATGTAAATTTGGGAGCTAAAAGGAATAATAAGAATTTCGCTTTTTCAATTAATATTCATACATAATATATTTTAAATTGTAAATAATACGTTTACCATATGTTGCCTCCATTTCGTTTTGAGGTCTTCCATTTGATAATATTGATGGTAATTGTTCTATTGTTTTGACTAGAAGATTTGCGCCTATTTTTGCTAATTTGGCACGTAATTCTGGTAACGTTTCGTCTGGATTAATACTTATTTGTTCCTGTGCTATTATCTCTCCAATGTCAAATCTAAAAAGAAAAATAATTAACGTGAAAACATCTTGATATTTATTATAAATTGTTTATATTTTATTTATACGTCTAAATCTTGAATGACCACATATCCATTAAAGTATTGCCATATAAAAAGAAATGTCTTGGAAGAGATTAAAATATTTATCTTGACTAATAAAATATTTACTTTAATATGTTATGTTGTTAAAATTTAATTTGTATTAACTATAGTTATGAATGTGTTAACAATTATACTAATAATTTGAATATTACAACAGCTCCTCTATTTGTTTTACTTTTTTCAATTATTAATTTTAGTTAAAAATTTTAACACTTTTTGAAAATAATAATGGCTCATACAAATAAACAATAATATTATAATGTAATAAATAGTTAATAAGAGGTATTTTGTTAACGGTCAATTGTTTTCCTTTTCTTTTCTTTTCTTTGTCTTCCTTCTTGAAACAACTCATTTGTAATATGATGAAATTTACTTTTTCGGCAATATATTCATTATTGTAACACCTGTATGTGTATCTCCATTTTTTAAAGAGTATGTAATTGGCGATGCCCCTCTCCACTTTGGTAATAAACTGCCATGAACGTTTAACATACCTCTAAAAGATAAATAATTAATGTAATTTAATGAAAATTGTTCATAATAAAGGACTTAAATCAATATTATATAAATCAAAAGTAATAACTCACTTACAATGGAAATGAATTTATTATATTCTTTGGTATTAAATGACCAAAAGAAACAACAATTCCTATATGAAAATCTTCATTGTCAATTGTTAGTGGCCACGTTCTCATTGCAATTCCATTTTGCATTGCATAATCTCTAACTTCATGTTTCTTATTTTGTTTTGTAGTAACTACTTCCAATCGACATAATCTTTTTAATTTGCTATACGATAAAAAAATATATACGTACGTGAATGAAATTAATGATACATCGAAACTTTAAAATAAATCAATACAATGGCAATCAGAATAATATGTAAATCGTTTGAAAAGAATTTTATTAATTGTCACGTTTTAATATAATATTTCATCGTACATAATATATTATTTATAAATAATCAAATGTGATGAATAATTAAATTAAAGACTAACTATTCTTCATGTAAACCTTTTAAACTCTCTAATGAAAAATCATCAACACCAAAAAATAATACACTCCATGGTCCTTCTTTGGGAATAGTATGTATATGTTTCTTCGAAAACTTAAATATTTTCAATGAATTTTGAAAAGCTTCTTTAAGATCAACAAATTTATGTCTTATTTTATATGATTTTACGAACATTATGTAAGGTTAGTTAATATAAGATTAAAATTTATAAACATTTCCGTTCAACATTCATGCACGTACTGCATATGCCAGGATTAATATTGATCAATATAAGCTCTCGTTATGAATACAAGTTGAGATATCGTATCGACGTATCGCAGCGCTATCTGTGGGCTAATTATCGAATTAAAATTTGTAAAATACATTCATCGATCAATCACGTGTCTTTTCATTGGACCAATCATCGACGTTTCATTGAGTTTCTTCAATTTGTCGCTAGGTGTCGCATACTTTATACGCATCTTTCGTACATACGTTTCTTGGCAGTATCATAACATTGGAACATTCCCAATATATTGTATATGAGCTCTAAAGATTTTCTTCAAACTTTACTTTGGCCACGGACAGTCCCATCGAATAGATCCAAGACGCGAAACGTTTAAATAGCCACCAATAGAATTTCATCGTACTGTAGAAGGACTTTAAATTTTAATGAACGAATCAAATCGATTATGATACATCTTAAAGTTGGTAATATGGAGTAAACGATACTTTTTAATGTCAATGTATGTTGCAGTTGAAGGAAGGATAAGATGTCGGAATATAAAAATATTTGTATAAATATATTGTCTAATAGCATGATATTTTTAATCTTATTTAATCTTATTATTTAATATTTATATCTATGTATATGTTTTTTTTTTTTTTACATTATTTCTAATTATTCACTTTTCTTTATATTTTTTATAAAAAGAATTTAAGATGCAAGACAATTATAACTCTTCCAGCTGTCACTTTATATGGGCTGAATTATTTATATTTGGACGAATGTAACTGACAATTATAATTATTAACAATTATTATTAAAATATGAATTATTCTTATTTGTAAATATTGAGTAGTGTTAACAATTTTTCTTTTTAAATGTAGCATATGATAATGGAATTAATTATTAATTCTATTAATCTATAATTAAAGTATATCATAAATATAGATTCTTTTAAAATATTTATATATAAATATATATATATGTGTGTGTGTGTGTGTGTGTGTATATATATATATATATATATTTTTTTTTGTCATTTTCAGGAGGTTTCAAATATAAATATAAATTATATATACTATATGATAATGAAAATGATAAATTGCAAGCAAGATAGTGATGTGTATATTCTTATTTTTTTTATTATAAACTAAGAACTATATTAACAATTACAGGTATGTCAATATTCTTTATTTTATTACATATTTATTGAACATATAAAAAGTAATGTGAATTAATTTATAATTTTATATTCTATATAGGTTTTTTTTTCTTTTTTTTTTCTTTTTTTTTTTTTTTTTTTTTTTTTAATGAACATCTAACAAGTTATTTTTAAACAAAATGAGACGTGCAAGAATAAAAGCATTAGCCACAGTACCAGTGCGTCGAAAGACGTCACAAAATGTAATTACAGACGAAACGGATAATAGCAATGATAATAAAGATATTGATAATAAGGATAATAAGGATAATAATGATAATAAAGAGAAAAATGATATTATTAAGGATGATGATATGCCTGCAAGTATTTGTCAACAAAATGATTCATCGGATGAAATAAATAATAAAGAAAAATTAATAGTAAATGAATCTCATGAGATACAAGAGAGCATTGAAGAGAGACAAAATGTTCAATCTGATTCAGGAGAATTAAATAGTCTACAAGTAACTCATCACCATGAAGTTTCTAATACAAATATAAATGGTAAAATATTTTGAATTAAATAGATAATCATTGAAAAATGTATATCTTGTAATTTTAATTTAGCATTAGGATCTCCAACTAAGACTGCACAGAATCGATCATGTTTCATGAGACCTGTACCAAGATTAAATAATAGCGGTAGAATAAGAAGCAACAGTATTCAAGGTAGCGGGGCTAGTGCTAGCGAATCAGAAGATGATAGTAAAAGGATAACTAATAATGTAACAAATAGAACGCGCAATGATTCAATGTGTTCTGTTCAAAGTAATAAAGAAATTAATTCTAATAATCCATCGAGCAATGTTACTAATAAATTAAAAACTGGTCAGAAAAGGCGTATATTAATATCAGAATCGGCAAGGAAATTAGCCGAAGCCAGAAGAGAATTTCTTTTGAAACATGAAAACAAAACACCGGATAGAACGAAACTTACAATGTACGATTTAATATATTATAATCCTGTTACAAATCCAATGAAAAAATCAAAGGAATCCGGTATAAGTCACATAGATAGAGATTCTATTTCTCAGTAAGTATAACGAAATTATATTTTATTATATAATAAAATTTTATAATATATAAAGAATCATTTATTTAATCATTATTAGAATCGATGAATTAGAAGAGGAAGAAAGAGAAGATGATCCGTCATCTATGCCAGTACCTCAAGTCAAAGTTGGTCCTGATGGACAATTAATAATAGATGAACAAAGTTTAGTGATAGAACAATCGCACGCAAAGAAAAGTCGTGAAGTATTAGCTAAAAAAGCGATAATAGATGATGACAATTATGGATCAGGTTTTTATAAAAGACGTCCGAAGGGAAAGGAATGGCCAAAATGGGAAACATTGAAATTTTACAAGGCATTAAATATAGTGGGGACAGATTTTTTATTGATGCAAACTCTCTTTCCAAATAGAACGCGACAAGAAATTAAATTAAAATATAAAAAAGAGGAAAGAATGAATAGAAGATTAATCGAGAAGGCATTAGAATTTCATCAAGAATTTAGTCCTGAAATGGAAGAAGAATTAGGTAATATATATATATATATATTTAAAATGATTTCGTGAAATTTATCACTTTTAATGATTTTTAATAATTCTATTATTTTAGCGAAATTTGAAGCATCGACTCGGCAACAGTTTTACATGGAACAAGAGACGGATACGAAGAATAAAGAAAAAAAGAAATTAAAAAGAAGAGTGGGCTCTCGTACGTATAATTTTTCTTGAACGTATTATAATTTTTTTTTTTCTTTTTTTTCCTTAAATACGATGTATCGTTATAAAAATCGTTATGTGCATATATATATATATGCATTATTAATAGACAATAAATATATGTATATATATATCTGTATAGGATTTGCCGCGAGAAGCGTAGGAGAAGCAACGGTAACGGACGACGAGATAACAGAATCAGAAATGTCAGAAATTCAGCATAAAGATATCGAGGCAAATAATAATCAGTTTTTACAGAGGCCAAGGAAACGTCTTAAATCAAATGTCAAAAAAACTGATGAAGTTACGGAGGAGGGTAAAAATGCATGTTCAACATCTGGTCCTGAGTCTGATAGCGATGCCGAAATTTATCAAATTAGACCTACAAGATCTGGTAGAGTGCCAAGAGTAAGAAAATTACAAGGTCCTGATATAAATAACTTGCATAATGTAGAACATTCAGATCATTCTGAAGGTATATTATTAGAGAATAATAAGGAAACGATAAAATCTACAAATATCAGCAATAATAGTGTTATCAATGACGATGTATATCCTGATGTTATCACATCTGCTATTCCTAATATCGGTGAGGTTGAGCCAGGTTCGGTAGTTATTTTATCAAAAGAATCTCCAGAAGAACCAGGTGAAACGGTGTTACAAGTTTATATGGTCAGTTCTAATGTCGAAGCAATCAATATACCAATTGAGAACGACATAGTTCCTATGAAAACATCGTCCGAAGTTTTGACTACGACACCAAACGCTTCGGAAGTTAAATCGATAATAGGAAAAAAAGAACAAGAATGTGACAGAGATTTGTTATAAATTATTTTTATATTTCTTTTAATCTTCATTTTCTTTCCTCTTTTTTTTTTTCTTTTCCTAATGAGAGGATAAGGTTCTAAAGAAATGAAATCGTGTAAAAAGTAACAGTATGATATATACGATATATATATATATATATATATATATACATGTATATGTATATATACATATATACATATATTATATTTAACGATAGATTTTCTAATCATACAAAAATAGAGAAGCATTTACATATGTATGTATTTTAACGAGTAAATCTTCACAATTATTAATCTTTTTTTTTTTTTTTTTTTTTTTTTTTTTTTTTTATTTTTCTTTTGGTTTGAGATTGTTTTATAACGTTTTTTTTATGGATGAATTATGACTATATATATATATATACATATATATATATATATATATATATATGTATATATCATATGTATGTACACAAGTAGTTCTATTATATGACATCACTTTATAAGCCTTTATGTATATACATATATATAAAATATTCATTATAGAAATGTTACACAATTTTACATATAACGTTTCACAAAAGCATTATTATTATTATGATTATTATTATTGTTATTATTATTATTATTATTATTATTATTATTATTATTATTATCATTATTATTATTATTATTATTATTATTATTATTATTATTATTATTATTATTATTATAATTCTAGACTGGAAGAAACAAAATTTTTCACTTATACGACGATGTGACTTAATATGATAAATTGATACAAGATGAAATCTATATTCATCGGTTATCGATGTATATTATAATTGTAAAAATAATTTTTTTTATCCGACTTGTTTTTTTTTTTCTTGTTATTTTACGTTTCTTTTTCTTCGATTAAATTGTGATCGAAAATTGTTAATCGAAAAGACAAAGAAACTAGGAATAAAAAAAAAAAAATAAAAAAATAAAAAAAAAATAAAAAATTAAGGAAAAAAAAGAAAAGAAAAAATAACGAACAATTTTATATAAGCGAGCAGTTTATACGATATATAAAACGAATTTCATATGTAAAACGAACAACGTATTCTGTATTTTTTATCTTAAATTATCGTGCATTGTATCTCGCAAATATTGTTAGTAAAGAATCGTAAAAAGGATTATTGATTCTTTTATCAAATTATTTTTAAGTTAAATAACAATTGATTGTTACGATTAAGATTTCTCATTGATTTATTTTTGCTCGTATAAATCTGAATTGATAAAACTTATCTCAATTACCGTTCTACATATATATATATATATATATATATGTATACATACAATCTGTTGTTTATAAACGTGTATATATAAATAAGCATTAGCAAACTATTAGAGATTGAAATATTAGAAAAAAATGGAGGAAGAAGGGAAAGAATAAACGATTAAAAAAAAAAAAAAAAAAGAAAAAAAAAAGTAAAAAAAAAAAGGTGGAGAAAAAAAAAGAAGATAATAATAATAAGAAGAAGAAAAAGTAAATAGATTTAGATAATTTTTTTTCTATATTTGTTTTATATATTTAAGGAGACAATATGAAATAGGAGGAAGTATGTAAAAGAGAAAAAAAGAAAAAAAGAAAAAAAAAAAATAAGAAAAAACCATGAAGCATTCTCATTCGGTAAAGAGGAGGTGGTTCGTATGCCTCTCTCAGCAATCGCATATTCAAAGGCGAAAATCACATCGTGAAAAAGAGACAGAGAGAGAGAGAGAAAGAGAAAGAGAAAGAGAAAGAGAGACAAAAAGAGAGAAGAGAATTGACGTATTTGTAGTAAGCTTTAGACGCTTATCGTGCGTGTACGTGTTCGTATGTGTTTTAGTTAGTTGGTGTCAGTGACTCTTAAATCTAATATATTGCTCTCCTTCGTCTCATTCGAGTCGCCGCAATGAAGTCCTGAAGCAATTTAACGTTGAACCATTTTCGAAAGAGAAAGAGAAGAGATAGAAGGAAATAGACATATATCCATATATCTATATATATATATATATATATATACACACATATATATATATATATATGTATATATATATATTTATGTATATACACATATATATATTTATACGAAGGAACATTGTGAACGTTTGGAAATCAAAAACATCGACCGTTTCTATACAACAAAATGCAGGTTAGAATTACTTTATTTTTATAGTTTATGATTTTATATATATATATATATTTATTTAATTATTTATTTATTTATTTATTTATTTATTTATTTTTATATATATATATATATATATTTTTTTTTTCTGTTTTCATTTCATATCATATAACTCTTTCATTTCTACTTATCGTTCATATTTTATTTATTGACTTTCACCTTTATTATTTTTTAAACGCGTCATTTAATAATGATTTGTTAATATCATGAAACGTATCGATGTACGAGAATCAATCCATTTATTCCATTTCTTTTCTCGTTTGATGAATAACTTGTTAACGAAATCATTGGTTTTTCCTTTAAATGTGGCATTCGTGGTAGGGGTTTTTTTCTTTTTTTCCTTTTGTCCATATAAATAAAGAGAGAGAGAGAGAGAGAAGGATGGAGAAAGAAACAGAAAAGAAAAAAAACAAATGGGGGAAAACATAGAAAAGGATAGATAGATGAACGGAATGGAAATGACCGCATCAAATGCAATTTCACGTTTCCTATCGTATAATTTTCCTACCTGGGGAGAGACCAACACGAATTTCAAATACATTTTCTTGCAATGGAAACAACAAAGTTCTTCATGAATATTTCAAATCGTTCGCACGCGATCTTCTCTTTCGCGCGTGACCTCTATTGCAAT
>NC_062191.1:1156715-1159215 GCF_912470025.1 Vespa velutina | reverse complement strand
TTCATTTCATTTCGTTTAATTTAATTTAAACTCAATCAAACTCGTATCTTCTATTTAATCTTCATAACTTTCTTTATTCCGATTGATTGATTTATGGTTTACATTGATCCATCGCAAAGATCATATAAATCAGTGTTGTTTTCTTCTCGTTTTGTGTATGTGTGTGTGTGCTTGTTTGTTTTCGTTTTTTTTTATTTTTCTTTTTTTTTTCGATCTTACGAATCAACATCGTCGTGAAAAGATAGTGAAATGAAGTGCGGAAGAAAATAAGGGATTCTGCTTATCGTTTTTTTGATATCTCTTCCTCTTTCTCTCTCTCTCTCTCTCTCTCTCCCTCTCTCTCTCTCTTTCTCTCTCCCTCTCTATGTCTTCACGAATTATCGCTAAAGTTTGCACTGGGAGTCCATGGTCTTTAATGGATTTACGATATATCTCTGTGCACTATTGTCTCCCTTGTGTGACTTTCCTGGACGAACTTTATTATTTCTAATCGAATCAACGTATATCTCTTCTGCATCAGGTATTTTCTTTTATATATATATATGCATATATATGTATACATATATATGTATAGTATTATTTATACGTAGTCTTTTATCATTTTTTTTTTTTTTTCTTAATCCATGTAAAATTTATTATATCGTTAAAATGAATACGTTCGAAATCTTATAAGCATATGACGTATCTAATTTAAGATAAATTAGATTTTTGTGAATAGAAATTATTAATTGCCATATAAATGAGACAAATTTTTCTTTTATTTTTTTTTCCTTCTTTTTCTTTTTCTTCTTCTTTTTTTTTTTTTTTTTTTTTTTTTTTATCTTCTTTTTTCTCCCTAAGAAAAGAATTTATTCGTACTCACTCATATAATATATATATTATCTTTGTTCTTTTTAAAGACGATCGAACGATTAAACGATCTTATTATTATAATTAATACAGATACAAATTTCTTTCGTAAAATTTATATTCTTATCGTATCTCGGATATTAATATATATTTTCGATAAGCAGTTTATCTTAGAGACGTCGATGTATTTTTATCATTTCAAGTAATATATATATATATATATATATATATATATATATATATATATATATATATATTTTAGATTATCCCAAAAGATTTTTACGCTATCTGCAGACAGTTGCTTTATCTGACAGTGTTATGAAAATATAAGAAACTTTTGAGATAACCTAATATGTATTATTTATATTTATATATATATATATGTATATAAATTTTTATAGTATTATAGAAAAAGAAATGTGTGTTTCGAAAGAATAAACAGGAAACAAAAAAGAAAAATATATATATATATATGTATGTCATTAAATTGAACATTAATTATTATTGATAATTTCTTTATTTCGTTTTTCATTCGTACATACGTTTTAAGCAGTCTTGAAGATTTATTAAACAGAAAGCAAGATGTCCTCGATGCAGGGCCAGCCGGTTAGTTATTCCTGGATCTTTTAAACGTGTTTCGAGGACCCCCATGTAATTGAGTATCAGGCCCAGAATATACCCACTCATTCGTATACACACATGTGTATATATATATATATTTATATATATATATAAATATACATAAAGTGAGAGTGAGAGAGAAGGAGAGAGGGAGGCAGAGAAGTTCTCTAATATTCTATTTAATCCGTTCAAAATTATTCTTTGGACTTATTCAAACGTATTCGTATATCGTTTATCTCTCTCTCTCTTTTTTTTCCTTTTGCTTTATCTTGCACAAAGCACATATTTATTTAACAAGTCAATATAAATTTTATCTTTTGCGTATTAAGTAAATTTTATGTAAGATGATTTTTGTGTGAACTTTCTCTCTTCTTTCCTTTTTTTTTCTTTTTTTAAATTTTTTTTTTTAATCAATTTAAAATACAAGAAAAAAGATATTTGTTCGATTTTGTTGCAATACAAAAAATTTGACGAGTCAGTCGATAGATTGGAAGTTTTCTAACGATATTTCTATTGTGAGAAAAGAAAAAAAGAAGAAAGAAAGAAAATTACACAAGAAATATCTCTATCATTATTTAAATATCCAATCGATAATAGAAAGAAGTGGAATATATCATGAAAGTATCTCTGGAAAATGTCCTCTCTCTTTTCTTTTTTTTTTTCTTTTTTTTTTTTAATTCCAATTTTTCTTTAATTAATTAAGTATTAAAAAAGAAAAAAGTAGGAAAAAGGAGGAGGAGAAAATGCATATTACCAAATCGAATCGTTTTTGCAAGTTTACTCTGTGGTATTTACGTTACATTTGGATTGTCAATAATTTGTCGTGTTAAATGTTAGAAAATAATCGCGTCATTAATTTTTCTGTGTACTTTAGGTTTTTTTTATTTGTTTTCTTGAACAAGAAGATAAAAAGAAAAGAAAAAAAAGAACAAAAAAAAACAAAAAAAAAAAAAAAAAAAAGAAAGGGAGCAAAGAAATAAAAAAAAATTATGGTCTGTCGACGACGATTCTTTGATTATCGTCAAGGTAG
>NC_062191.1:1134215-1151715 GCF_912470025.1 Vespa velutina | reverse complement strand
TATATATGTACATATATATATATATATGTATGTATGTATGTATGCATGTATGTATACATATAAATTTTATACGATATTATTGTATCTTGTGATCTAAATTCTAAAATTAAGGTTTTAAGAAAACTTTTTAAAGAAAAGAATTTTAAATTCAAAATGTCTTCTTTCAAAAATGTAGATTTCTTTTCGCTCGTATCACTTTTATAATTGTTCTTTCATTTTATTTGAATAATTTTAAATATTTATCTTTAAATATGTACGTATATGTTATTTAGAAATTTGCCTTTTGGAAGAGATATCGATTATATAAATGTAAAAGATTAAATTCAGTCTTATCTTGTCATTGTTTTAATTTATTCATATATGTACATTTATAATTCTTTCTTTTTTTTTTTTTTTTCTTTATTATCTTTAACAAACTTTATTCAAATTGTACTTTATAAATTCGATAATGTTACCGATACTCGTATCGAATACCTTGGTCTGTCTGTATATCGAATCAAAAAGAAAAAAAAAATATTTTTCCGCCTGTCACTGTGGGTATCCGAAGAGAGAGAGAGAGAGAGAGAGAGAGAGAGAGAGAGAGAGAGAGAGAGAAAGAGAGAGAGAGAGAGAGAGAGAGAAAGAGAGAGAGAGAGAGAGAGAGAGAAAAAGAAAAAGCAAAAAAATAACTTCGCAATTCTTCCGACAAATTGACCGATCGCATTACCCTTGCGGTTTTGCGGTAGAAAGCTGATCTAACCTTAATGCAGCATCGAGTTGCAACGATCGCACGTTTCTCTCGCGTGTCGATGTTCTACGTACTACATTTATAAATTTCTTTTTTTCTTTTTTTTTTTTTCTTTTTTTTTGTATTTTTTTTTTTTTTATATATATACACATATATGTGTTACGAAAGAACGTGAAAAGTTAAATAAGATAAGTTAATAAAATTAATGATAAGTAAACGTTCGTTCTAATAATGAAATACGCGTGTTTATTATTCGGTCGAAAAAAAAAGAAAAAAAAAAAGAAAAGAAAAAAGAGGAAGCTTTTACGAAAAATATAGGACGAACGAAAAAGTTTTAGATCTATTCTTTTTCAAACAGTCCAATCGTAAGAATATTTTATTAAACTATAAGCCACAATTAAACGGAAGCCTAGTCAAATTTTTATAATCATTTAAGAAATTTTTTAGTTATCCTATATTGATTTTATTTCTATTGTTATTAATTTTTCTTTTTTTCTTTTTTTTTTTTTTTATTCCCATAAAATTTATAGAAACAACAAAGAAGTAAGACATGAGAGAAAGAGAGAGAGGGAGAGACAGAAATAATAATAAATAATAAAAAGTGATATATGTATTCGAAATAAATAGATGTTATACATATATATATATATATATATATATATATTCATATATAATAAATATTTATTAAATTTAATTTTTTTTTGTACAATTATTTTTGATAGAGATCGACGGAGCAGCTGACACGGTGCAGTACAACCTCGTTGGAAGAAGGAACGCCAAGTGATAAGGTGGATAACGTAGAGAATAAACAAACGATACCCAAGATCATGAGCGTTTGTAAGAATACGATACGTTGGGCACTCCTGATTGATATCCTGATAGCATTAACAGGTTAGAATAATATATATACATATATATATATATATATATATTTTTTTTTCTATTTACGTATTTTCGTCCCGATCGTCTAATAACAATTTGCATTTACCGATGCAATTATTCGTATTACTTTTCAATGCATATCTACGTACGTGCATAAACTTATACATAGCTGCATACATACATGCATACACATACATATGCATGCGTTGCACGTAGGTATGCATGTATACATAAATTAATACTTTCAATTAGACTTTCTCGCGCTTATAAGGATAGTAAAATGACAATAATAGCTAACAAAAATTTTAACTTGGATGACTACGAACTCTGTAATACAATACTGAACAACAGATGGCTTTTAGTCTAGAATTTTCGAGGCAACAAACTAACACTATTAAATTTACTCTCATCTTTCTCTTTCTCTCTCTCTCTCTCTCTCTCTCTCTCTCTCTCTCTCTCTCTCTTTCACATATAATGATATATAGGCGTATAAGGTATCATTGGATGAACGAATCGTGGAAAATGAAAGTGACGCCTTTTTTTTTCTTTCTTTCTTTCTTTCTTTCTTTCTTTTTTTTTTCATTCATTTTTTTTTAAACATCTTCCCTATTTTTTTTTCGTCTCTCTATCTCTTACGAAAAAATAATATCTTACGAATCTTTATTGAATTATTCAATAAGAATTATTATTCAATCAATTGATGATTTATATTACTTTGAAATTTCACGATACGACGACATTATTTATAATTACGTTATAAAAATATTTATTATTGATGAAATCCATCATAATAGTCAATATTAATTATCCCATAAATTAAATATATTTAACGATACGATTATATCATTGATATCATAATATAATACTGTTTGCCTAGGTTCGGGCCTATTGTCTCCTACTATCTATTATGAGTCATAAGGCTCCAATAAGCTGATTCACATTAGAATAAACTCAACTCAGAGATACAATATGGTTTATTACCTGAATAGATCTGTTTTCAGTATTACTTTGTTAACCATTAACCAATAGCAAAGCATATATATCCAGGTGTTATATTATTAAAAAGAAATTGTTTATAAGCAAATATTTGTGTTTACTTTAATGCTTTTTCTTATCTATTAGTTATGTAATACTTGCAAAATAAGTTTGACACAACTTGCATATATATATATATATATATATATATCTAGATATTTATCTTGTCAACATATGTACGTATTATATACATGGTCACACCTAGTCGACCTTAATATCTGACATTTTCATTGAGCAGGAAATAAAAAAAAAAAAAAAAAAAAAAAAAAAAGAACCAAAGAAAGAAAGAAAGAAAAAGGAAAAACAAAAACAAACAAAAAAAAAGAAGCAAATAAAAAATAATACAAAGAGAGGAAAATGAATTGAAGACGAAGATTCGAATTGACAGGTTCTTTTTTTCTCAGAGAGAGGGAATGAAGTGAATGAGGAAAATTAATTCTCACTCTTCTCTCTCTCTCTCTCTCTCTCTCTATCTATCTATCTATCTATCTATCTATCTATTTATCTATTTATCTCTATCTCTCAGGAAATGAAAGAAAACGTTAGTACGAGAGAATTGGTTTGGATTTTACTACGGAGTAATGCGTCACGTGAGCTTTCTCTCTCTCTCTCTCTCTCTCTCTCTCTCTTTTTCTCTTCCCCCACTCTTTCTTTTCCCCCACTCCTTCGTACAGTGAGTATTTAGTCGAACAAAGGCGCATGCGCGAAGTCAGATTACACGCTTACGTATTTCAAAAGTCTCTTCATAAGAATGGTCATAGCTTGATAGCGATGAGTGCTCTTTCTCACTTTGTCTTTTTTTTCCTCTCTCTCTCTCTCTCTCTCTCCCCTTTTATCTCTCTCCCTCTATTTCTGTGTGTATCTATATATATACATATATATATTTCTCTTTATATATCTATCTATCCTATGTATCTATTTATGTCTATCTCTTAGCTCTTATATCTCCATTCTTTTCATTCGTTCTGTGTCCGTGCGTGACACGGCACGCGTCACTTTCCTTTTGGATAAAAAGAATGTCACCGCAAAATGTATCCGTTTCGATGTACGTCAAAGGAAAAAGGAAAAACAATATCGTTCGTAATTGGGAGAAAATAATTACGTTGTTATCCCAACGACGTAATCAGTACAGTTTTCGTAAGTTGCTATAAGAAGATGATTATTTCATTCGACATCGTTTCGTCGTTTTCTTTACTTTTTTCTTTTTCTTTTTCTTTTTTTTTTTTTTTTTTTCATCTTTCTTTCTATTGATCCTTTTTCGTGGATTTTTTTTTTCTTTTCGTTTTTAATTGTTCGTTCGTTTGTTCGTTTATTTGTTTGTCTTTTTCTTTGGTTTGCTTTTCATTTTTCTTTTTTTTTTTTTTTTTTTTTTATCGCTTCGATATTTGCACTCATACGTCATCTAACGTCATTTTTCTATACTTTCTTTTTTTTTCTTTTTTTTTTTTTTTTTTTTTTTTTTTTTTCTAACACGTTCCATGCCAAGCCATTTTTGCCTGACTTGTCGTCATTCAGGCCATATATGTTTTCAGCAATTTTCAGTAAAATTTTATTATTAAATAAGTATGAATGCGCGTATCACGGGTGGTACACGTGGCCTGAAGATCAAATTTAACGTGTACCACGGATGGTACACGTGGCCTGAAGACCACATTTAACGTGTACCACCAGTGGTATACATGGCACGGAACGTGTTAGATGTTTATGAAGAGTTATTAGCAAGGCTATTGAGAAGTATGATTTGTAAATACTTAATATCAATGATTATTTCTTATCAATGTTTCGAGTGTCACATTATTTTAGATGGAAGGTTATCTATTTTTGCTTTTGTTCGTGCTTTTTTGACTTTCCGTTTCATCCCTATCTAACCTCACCGCCCCCTCCCTCCCCACCCCTCCTCACCTCGTCGATAGTACACGCATATATATTCAAACGTCACATATTGGCTTTTCTATTAACGTTATTATTTTTTTTTTTGCATTATCATATATCGTATTGATAAACTATGAACGTCGACACATAGAAAAGTCTATACTTTTATTAAGACTTAATGTCAATTATTATTCATTCTAGTTTCTGCATGACTCCTTTATTTTACGCGATAACTTCTTCGTTGTCTAAACGAATGTTCGAATGATCATACATAGTTGATTTAATATATTTAATAATTTTATTTTTTATGTAATAGTTTATACATATTTTTTTTTTTTTTATATTTAATAATCTTATTTAATAATTTCATTGATATATGTATTATAATGTTATCGAATGATGAAGAGAAAATGAAATTTTCGTTCGGGCAGATTTAATCGATCCAAAAAAAAAAAAAAAAAAAAAAAAAAAAAAAAAAAAGAAAAAGAAAAAAAGAAAAAACGATAGAAGAAGAATAATTGAAAAGAAAATATTTGTTAATCAACCAGTCGTAGAGGATTCTCATTAGAGTGGACTCAAGGAAAAAAAACCTATCTCGAGGACGAGTGACACAAATTATATCCGATGTGTTTAATGTACTTTCATTCATTGCCAGGATCATTATTTGTGCCTCGAGAACGTTTTTCACGCTTATCGATATATATCTTCAATTGCAATTTTATGAATACAATTATATTTTTCCTCTTTCAGTGATGGTGCTTATGGGATTATTGGAATTTGGAAATATTCCGCACAATCAAATTGGCTTTTTCTGCAATGATCCAAAACTTTCCTTTAAATTTAGGGGAGATACCATATCCGTTATTGTCTTACTCAGTGTCACCGCTTTTCTGCCGATTTTTGTGGTAAATATATATATATATATATATGGGGAAATTCTTTTTTCCTTTTTTCCTCTTTTTTCTCTCTCCTCAATGACATCATTGGAAATATTTAAACGTTTTCTCATTTTATTTTGTTCGTATGTATAATAATTTTTTATGATATCATTTATGGTTCTAATTGTTTATGTCATTGATTATTTAAATATTTCTTTTTAGATGTGGATCACAGAATACACATGCCAAGCAAGAAATAATTACGATAAGGAAACGGAATCTAATAAGTCAAGATTAAAACAAGTTTGGATTTGGTATGGCCATTATACAATAGGGACTGTCACACTGGCTGTTGGATGTAACGTTATGAAAATTATCATTGGAGAACCGAGGCCACATTTCTTTGACACATGTCAACCTTTAGAAGCTCGAAATTGCACCAATGAGTATGAATATTTATGTACATATATACATACATATATATATATATATATATATATATATATATATATATATATATATACACATACATAATTATTTTTTCATGACATTATATTTACGATATATTCGACATCTTTTGGACATCTTTTTATTATAGGGAATCATAGAAAAAATCATTGATTTTTTTTTCTTTTTTTTTTAATGCAATCGGTTATGTAGAAATCTGTAAATATCGGCAATTACATAAATCTGCAATTACCGACAAATCGAGTTTTACTCGATTTTAATAAAAGGCGCTTCGATCTTGGATATTAGAATATATTATATGTATATATATGTGTTTTTGTGTATATATATATATATATACCTTGGTTTAAATATTGTGCAATGAATGAAATATGAATTATTTTGCAATCGTTCTTATCGACTGATCAAAGGAAATAAATTTTTTTTTCGTATCGACCGTAGGTTCTATTTGTTTCGGCAAATTGAATTTATATATATATATATATGCGTGTGTGTGTGTGTGTATGTATGCGTGTGTACGTGTATATATGTTATATATAAGTGAAAATTAAATAATATTTAAAAAAAATTTTTATTATGTGCGCAGATATATCAAGTCGTATACTTGCACGAATTCGATCGATTCGAATTGGTTCATAACAGATTCGAGTAAATCTTTTCCATCGTCTCACTCGGCTCTTTCTGTGTTTACATCGATTTTTATTGCGGTAAGTATTTCGATGATTATATTATAGATAAAGAAAAAAAAAAAAAAGAAAAAAAAAAAACAGGAAAAAGAAACAAAATACGTTTATTCTTAATAAGTTAATAATTGATTGTATTTACAGAGTTATCTGCAAGAACGTATGACGAACAAAACGTTACTCGTTAAGCCATGGCTTCAATTATTGATATCAATGTGGGCAGTGATATGTTCCTTGAGTAGAATAGCAGACAACAGACACCATTGGTGGGACGTTTTGGCCGGTTTATTTATAGGAACGATCACTGCCATTCTAATCTTGATATATCAATGTCGCTTGTTCCGTTTGGATAGAAAAACATCATCGAAACGAGTTAAAAGTGATTTCATTGGTAACGAGCAAGTTGCTTGTTTCGATGAAAAAAATTATCAAAGTAAGAAGAAATTAGTGAATAGTGCTAACAACGTCGACATTCCCGAAGGCCGTGAATTACGTGATATTACGGTATCTTGGAAAGAATGATAATAATGAACGAAGGAGAACGAGAATGTGTCAAATTGTGTGTTAGATACAAATCGGGAGAGAAGTAGAACATTGCATTATATATATATATATATATATATATATATATATATATATATATAATTTTTTTCTTTTTTTTTTTATAAACCTTATCAAATTTTTAAATAATTTACTAATTAATTAATCGTAAATGAACTATTCACAATGAAAAAAGGGGAATGTATTTGATGATCCAACAACATCCCCAGAATAAGATATCATCTTTATTGAAACACAATGCAAGTACCTTTTTAGTCATAGATTATATATGTATGGGTATAGTTTTGGCTTCATTTATAATATATAATACTTTACGTGAACGACATTTTTAAATTGTAAAATGAGCAAGTGCCATTTATAGTACTGCGATTAACAAATATTCTTTTTCTCTCTTTTATTTTTTTTTTTTCTTTTTTTTTTTTTTTTTTTTTTTTTTTTTTTTCATAGAGAGACCAACAATGTCGATCGAGGAAAGTTAGCATCGATTGATCGTCAATGGATATCCATGTGAGTCGTGGTTATTTTTTTTTTTTGCCCTTTTAGAAATAACTAACTAATCTATCGTGTGCCGTCCCTTCCTGTAAGGATGATAAATTTTCACGTTTTTATAGTTGACCGATAAGATATATATATATATATATATATATATGTATGTGTATATGTATATGTATATGTATATATATATATATATATGTAATACATTTGAAAAACGTTCGTGCGCCTCCGTCAGTCATATGTAATATATCATCTTTTAATACACATCGATAAAGAGTATTTTTCCATATAGATTTTGTAGGGATATATTTCTGTCGTTAACTGATAAATCGCTCAATTGTGTATATTATTTTTGTATCCTAAAGTATTCCAATATATAGGTATATAGGTATATAGGTAATATGGTTGTAGATAGAAATAATTTTTTGGAATGCTTAACCTGAGAAAAGACATAAGTAGAGACAGAAAACACTTCGTCGTAGGATATCATTATTAAAATCATTCAAATATAAATTATTATAATAGATAAGAGAATTTACTTGTATAAAATAACGATAAATACTTGTAAAATATTTAGATGATACAATAGATAAATATTTTGTTATTGTTATTGTTGTTGATTGCTTGATTATGTTCCTTTTGAGTATTAACTTAAACGAAAATCTATTAAATAAAAATAATATCATTTCTCGTTGAGTCACATTTACTGAGTAACTTTAATTTATCTGTAATATAATAAAAGAAATCAATTAGATTGATATGTGTGTATTTAAAGAGAAATAGAAAGAAAAAAAGTAAAAAAAAGTAAAAAAAGCAAAAGAAAAAACGAAAAAAAGAGGAAAAGAAAAATAATCATTTAAAGTAACATTCCAATTGTGAAGCAGCTTTTACGTATATTTAACATTTATTCGTGTATATATTATTTCAAAGCAGATTTTGCATGCGAGGGTTTTAACAAAAACAAGAACAAAAAAAGAAAAAAAGCAAAAAGAAATGAAAAAAGGAAAAACTAAAAAAATCTAATTTTTCTATCAATTTTATGTCATCACAAAGATTTGAGAGAACAAATGACGAAATCTTCTCAAAATATCGTGTATGTATATATCCGAAGATTTCGTATATATAGTGCATATATTCGTATTGGAGCTAAAATATTATATTATAGGACCAATAAGAACGTAATGAATATTATGAAACATAGATATTATAATAAAAAATGTAACAGCGCCGTCCTAATAATTAACTTTTTCGATTGGTGCTTCTGCTATATTACATAGATAAAAAAAAAAACCCCGAGAGAACACGTAACATTAGAAAAAAGATAAGAAAAATAAAAGTGCAGAATCATTAGACTGATATATCGCACAAATTGACTCTTCAGGGTAAAACAAAAGAAAAAAAACAGTCAATTTTTAATATGTATATATATATATATATATATATATATATATATATATATACATATATCAAATCGTCGCCTTAAATCACTTACGACATAGTAAAATTATTAACAGGTTAATTATCCTGGAAGGAGGTAAATCACCGTGTAAGATATACAGATATATTGTATTATTATAAGCGTTAATAATTATAATTAATGCGAGCGAACGCAAAGAAAGAGTACTGTAAATAATCTATTGCTCTGTGTAGATATTTGTCAGTTATTGTTAATTTGACATTTTTGTTTTTAAATAAATAAAGAGAAAAAGAAAAGAGTTTGAAAAGTAATATATGTATTTGTTTATACAAAATATGTTTACGTATACACATACACGCACACACACATATATATATATATATATATATACATATATATGTATGTATGTATATATATGTATATATGCGTATATATTTATATTTATAAGAGCTCATTATTGCTAAAGATTAATATCCGAAAAGAAAAGGGGAATAAATCAGATATTATCGCGGGCAGCGTTGAAGAATAAAGAAATAAATAAAAAGTAACGAGCAAAAAAGGAAGGATAGAGAGGAGAGTGGAGGGAAATAAAAATGACGTTTAAACGATCCCGCGCGCGGCGGGAAATAGTGAGCGCGGGCGAGAGAATAAAAAAAAGAGAGAAAAAAAAAAAGAAAGAAAAAACGAAAAAAAAACGAAAAAGGAGAGAGAGAGAGAGAGAGAAGGAAAAAAAACAGAAAAGGAAGGAAGGAAAAAGGAAGAAAACGAAACGAACGACAAAAAAAAAGCAGTGGGAAAAAGAAAAAAAAAGGAAAAAAAATAGAGAAAGAAAAAGGCGAGCGAAAGCGATTTATCCGGATCGATGCGATCAAGGATGTCATAAAGGTCGGCGGCGTAGAGCTTTTTTTTCGAGGTCAAGCGGATATCCAAAACGAGCGTCACGACGTCGATTTAATTCGGTGGTCGCGGCGCGTAGAACGCGCGTTACGCGATGCTCGTGTGTCGAAGGCATTTTTTTTCTCTCTACGTTTCTATGTGTGTGACTCTCTCTCTCTCTCTCTCCCTCTCTCATTCTGTATGGGTCTCTCGCGTGACTCTTCCTTTTTTTTTCTCCACCTCCAGTTTCCTCCCTTGCCGCGCAGCACCCTCCCGACAAAACAATTGGTTAGGAGGATGGCTTGCCAAGGGGTGAGGGAAGGGTGGTTAGTCGGTTGCGTGGGAGGAAGAGGAGATAGAGGTAGAGGATGAGGATGAAGAGCAGGAGGAGGAGGAAGAGGAGGAGGAGGAGGAGGAGGAGGAGATAGAGGAGGAAGGCGAAGCGAAGAGGGAAGAAGGGAGATTGGCGCAATACAACGCGCGGAGCCTGGATGAGAGAGATGAAGTGGCAGATTAACGTCAACCGACGTGGGCCATTCATAACGGGGCTCTTTCGCCGGTGTGCGCCTCGCGTATGTACGAACTCTCCGCTACGACGATTTATAGAATTGGAAAAACGATATCGGAAAAATAGTAAACTTTATTGATGAATCCCTTCTACCGGAGCTCTCTAAGCGATATCGCGTGGAACTGCTGCTACCGCTGCTGCTGCTGCTGCTGCTGCTGTTGCTGCTGCTGCTGCTGCTGGTGCTACTCTTGGTGGTAGTAGTAGTGGTGGTGGTGGTGGTGGTGCTGCTGCTGCTGGTGGTGCCGTAGAGGTGGAGGTGGAGGTGGAGGTGGCGGCCCAGAGAGTCCGACCACATTCCCGCGGTGCTACAGGTGGCATGTAAGCCAATCGTCGATTCCGTATATACACCCCCGTCCTCCCTCCCACCCTACTTCCCTCCCTCCATCCCTTCCTCCCTCTCACCCTTTGACTGACACTTGCCACTCTTCGTTAAACGTTTTCAAAGCGCGCACGACCCGATCTCGCGTGGTGTATGAAAAAGAAAAAAAGAGGAGAGGAAAAGAAAAACAGAAAAAAAAGAAAAGAAAAAAGGAGGGAGGGAGAGAGAGGGAGATTGAGAGAGACAGAAACGGAGACAGAGAAAAAGAACTACATAACCATAAATCTGTCCACGTGTTTGTCACAGTCGTCGTCGTCGTCGTCGTCGTCGTCGTTGTCGTCGTGCTCGTCGTTGTCGTTGTCGTTGTCGTTGTCGTTGTCGTTCTTGTTGTCAGGGTTGCGTTGGACCTTTTCCCTCGACGGGACCCCTTCTTTCCCTTTAATATTCTTTTCCTTTAGCTCGTAGGCAATAGGCAAAGAGATGATCTTTTACAAGGTCCAACTTGAACGAAGATATAGTTCGGCTAGAGTCGAAATATTTGTATTCTAATGAAAGAAAAAGCGTTAAAAATGTAGACAATTTTAAGGAAGAAACGATCGTTTGATATCGTTTTTAACGGATTCGTGTGTCGTTGGAACCATTCCGATTGGAGTTGGTCTAAAGAGAGGCAGGACACGATCGATCGATTTCGAGCTCTCTCTCTCTCTCTCTCTCTCTCTCTCTCTTTCTCTCTCTCTCGTTCTTTCCCTCTCTTTATCTTTTTCTTTCTCGTTCGGAAATAAAAGGAAGAGAATCATTTGAAAACGTAAGTTTTTTCAAGGCGTCGAATAGTAATCGAACGGGCCAAAGAAGTAGAGTTCTACTTGATGGAGTCAGGCAGATGGTGATACCGGATGGACTTGTTAGGAGAGAAAGAAGAGATCGTCGTTGGAAGACCGGTAGAAGGAGAGAGAGAGAGAGAGAGAGAAAGAGAGAAAGGGTAGATAACATAAGACGAAAGGATTTTGGTGTTTGGTTCCGTCTGGGTTGGACGAACGCAGTAACGAATCTCTTGAAGAAGACAAGAAAAGGAATAGCAAAGAAAAAGACAGAGAGAGAGAGAGAGAGAGAGAGAGAGAGATACGGGTTCCGTAGCTTTTACGGGCTTTAATATCGCGACATTCCCTTTATTGTGGGAACGAGGCACAACGCGAGATCCACTTTAATCCTAATATACCATACGTATTCGGTCCGCGGCGAAAGTGATGCCCCGCCCTGCTACGTAAAAAAGAAAATTTCAAGTCCCAATCGAGCCGAACCGGACGAGATCATCGTGCAGACATCATCGGGACGATGACGCGCAAGCTATGCCATCGAGTTCTTGCCGAAAGTCCCGCAAGATGGCGGCCCATATCACGAGAGAGGCTACGCCAGTATGGACAAAACATCTTCCAACGGCGATGTTTGTCCGTACTATCGGCAAAATTCCTGTCCACGATTTTACGGGAAAATATATATTTTCATCGTGATATCGGATAATAGAAATAAAAATTTTTCTCTGAATAAACTCGTCCGAGTTGATTATCGACGACAATAGAAAAATTTCGTTCGATCGGTTACGTTAAATAATTGATAGAAAATATCGTTGTCGAACGGCTAGTCAATAGATGTTCGTCCTTGGGCCAGAGGCAAGGGAGAACGTGCACCAAGCCCAGAAGGACGTCCTGTGACGCATTCAATTGAAAATCTCAAGGCACCCTCATACACCGTCGGAAGATAATATATAGGGTTACATTACATGCAAAATCGATCACTTATTTCGACTGGGAATAAGACTTTTTAATAAAATCCTGCGTTTTCTTTCTTTCATTTTTTTTCCTCTATTTTTCTTTTTTTCTTTTTTTTTCTTTTTTTTTTTTTTTTTTTCTTCTCGCTCGGTTTTTTTTTTGTTTTGTGTTTCCTTTTTTTTCCTTCTTTCACCGTGTTAAAGCACGGAGAAAAGCGCGAGCGCGGCGGGCGCGGTGCATCGCACATATAGCCGTGCCCCGCGCGTATATCCTTTGAATTTTCGATTCGAATCTACTTCCCCGTGCCCCTCCCATTTTACCCTCATCAGCTCCCCCGTCACCGCTACCCACCCACCCTCTCTCTCTCTCTCTCTGCCCCCGTCTCTCTTTTCCCTTCTAGTTGCCTCCACCCCAACCTTTATTACCTCCAGCTAACGCGGAATTACGCGGCCTCTGTTAATCTAAAAATCGCATTCGTTTTCCACCAATCGATCGCGCATATACGTACATAGTTTACAACGAAAAGTATCGCGCCCGCGTACCGTCTGATATTACTAATAACTCATGTTTCCGTAACGGATTGAAAATATTAATGACGTCACATCGATCGGCCATTGCGCCGTTTAAAATTCTCTAATAGAAATCGGGGCAAAAGCCTACTCTACGACGTCTATTCTCCACCTTTCCCCGTTACGATCGAATGCGGCCCAACGCGTTCTACACCACAGTGCCTTCGATGGATCGATTCGGATGATCGATCGATCGATCGATCGATTATCGAAAATTTCAATTTCATCAGCTCGACGCGATCCTATTTCTTCCTATTTTTTAGTTAATCTCTATATCATTTAGCTGTCTTTTTTTTTCTCTTCTTCTTCCTTTTTGTTTCGTTTTTCTTTTTTTCTTCGATCGAATACAGACGCACACGCACGCACGCACACACACACACACACACACCGAGAAAGCAATAATAACAACAGTGAGAGTCGATTTATGAAACTTCCTTTGAATTTTTCGACGTCGATCACAATTTCCCATTTTCATTTTCATTTTCGTTTTCATTTTCGTTTTACTTTTGTCCTCTCACTCCCTCTCTCTCCCTCTCTCTCTCTCTCTCTCTCTCTCTCTCTTTGTCGTTTTTTTATTTCTTTTCTCCTTCTCTCTCTGTCTCTTTTTATCTATTTCTTTTTCTTTTTCTTTTTCTCTTTTACTTCATTTTATAATAATACGTTCTTCATTACATACATATGTTGCATTGTCACTCCGTTAGTACTCTACTTTTTTTTAATACCTCATATATGTATTACTCTTTTTCACTTTTCTATCCATACCAGGCTTTCGCTCATGCGAAATAAACTCTGTGCTTTCTCTCTCTCTCTCTCTCTCTTTTTTCTCTCTCTCTCTCTCTCTCTCTATCTCTCTCTATCTCTCTTTCTCTGTACCTGTAAAAATTCGAACGAGAACGCAAAGAGTCCATAGATCTTTCAACGGATCTCTCTGTCTCTCCCTCTCTCTCTCTCTTTCTCCCTGTCTCTCTCTCTCTCCCTCTCTCTCTCTTTAGCTTGACTGTTCCACACGCGAATATTCGTTTTATCGAATTTGGAGGTTAACTCTTGTGAACGTATAGCGATATTTCGGCGGCCATGTTACTATATCGTCGAATAAGAATGAAAATCAGGCTCGCATAATGATCCGCGCAGGTACGCCTGCGTTTCGGGGAACCATTCTCGAAATACACCTTCGAAAATCATCGCCGCACGAGAGAAAGGGATAGAGAGAGCGACAGAGAGAGAGAGAGAGAGAGAGAGAGAGAGAGAGAGAGAGAGAGAGAACAGACAGACCCATGTTCGGAGTGTCTACTTGCTTGTATTGGAATAAATAACGAAAGAGGGAGAAAGAGATAGAGATAGACAGATAGACAGAGATAGAGAGAGAAAGAAAGAATGAGGGAGGGCGAAAATGAGAGAATGAAAGAAAGAGAGAGAGAGAGAGAGAGAGAGAGAAAAAGAGGGAAGTAAAAGTAAAAATAAAAAATTGAGAGAAAAGAAGAATTCATCGACGTCTGCCCACGTCGATCCTTTTAACATTTTCCGACGATGAGTCGCGACGAACGGCAGAAGCGAATTCCGTTAATCGATAACGAAAGAGAGCGAGAGAGAGAGAGAGAGAGAGAGAAAGAGGCAGACAGACACAGATAGATAGATAGAGAGAGAGAGAGAAAGAGAGAAAGGACGATATATATATATATATATAATATATATATATATATATATATATATATATATATATAATATATTACATATATATGTATCTAGAATATCTTTAACGGAAAGAAAGAATATGCAGTTATGCATAAGAATATATTTCGCTCACTTCGCAAGCATAATGCACGTTTGCGCACGCGTTTTCCCTTATCCTTCATTTTTTCTTTTTTTTTTTTTGTTATTCCCCTTTTTCTTCCTTTTTTTTCTCCTCTCTCTCTCTCTCTCTCCCTCTTTTTCTCTCTATACATCGTTCGCTAGGACTCCTCCTCGTCAGACTCTCGCTACCGTATCCGCTGTCATTATGCGCGCTCTCTCTATTGTCTTCGCTTTCGAAAAAGCCGCCGCCATAGTCTATCCATCTATCTCTATCTATCTACCCATCTACCTATCTCTCTCTCTCTCTTTATCTTTCGTTTTCAAGAGAAACTCCTACGTGCACTCTCCTACGTAGCCGAAGAATATTTCCTTTTTCAAGCGTTCTCTTTCGCCGTATCATTCGCGAGAATTTATATGGTATATAGGTGTGTGTATGTGTATATATATGTACATATATATATATGTATAATATATATGTATATATATATATATATATAAATATACGATAGATATCGGAGCGTATCTACGCATATATATAAGGATACTCTAAGGTACTTCGTATAAACGTATATAAATGTATGTGTTATATATATACATATATACATATACACACATTCGACAAAGTCCGGCATTGGACCGACCGAATGGCGACGACGACGACGACGACGACGACGACGACGACGATGGCGACGGCGACGGCGACGTCCGTTCATGAGTCATTTGCATTATATACGGTAAACACCACGACTTTGGTCGAAAATCCACGGTGAGATAGATATATATATATATATATATATATATATGTACGTACGTGCGTACGTATATAATAATACTTATATTAGAACGTGATTTCAAGGTGACCGATTCTTCTGGAATCGTCGTCATCGGTTAAATAGATCATTTGATCATAATATTTATATTATTTCTTGATATAAAAACAAAGATAGATAGATAGATAGATTGAGAGATAGAGAGAGAGAGAGAGAGAGAGAGGACAAAGATGAAGATGAAAGAAAAAGAAAATTGCAAAATCGAATGACGAGATGATAATTTATAGAAAAACAAAGAGTAACATGAGACATAAAAAAGTGATTTACATATGTACATATAACGCATACTTCGCTCTAGGAATTCTTCTAATCACCTCTCTCTTTTTTTCTCCCTCTTTCTCTTTCTTACCATATCCATATATATATATATATATATATATATATATATATGTATATGCATATGTACATACATATATATGTACGTATGTATGTATTAATCTTACGCCTTTCGTCCTTACATATATATGTACATGGGTACGTATATAAGAATGAACGACGGCAAGTAAAAACGCGAACGCGGCCGTCCCGCATCCTTATCCGTTCGTTCTTTGCTCGATGGTAGCCGAGGGACGACGGCAAAGGACGGAAAGAGCCGAAAACTTTAGCTGGAAGACAAAACGGACGACTAACGGTGCAACTTGTGTAATGCCGGCAAAGAGAGAGAGAGAGAGAGAGAGAGAGAGAGAGAGAGAGAGCTTGCATATTTTTGACGAGTCTTTCTCTCCGTTTTCCAACGATGAGAGAAAGAAAAAGGAGAACGAAAGAGAGAAAGAGAAAGAGAGAGAGAAAGATGAGAAAACGACGAGAAGTAGCGTTACGAGTGCGAGAAACGAAGAAAGAGAGAGAGAGAGAGAGAGAAAGAGAGGAGTATCCCGTCGTTCGGTGGCTCTTCCACCTGCCGGCGGCCCTTACCGGCCCTAACCGGACGGTAATAAAAGGCTCCGGTGGTAGGTTGTTTAGGGCGCGTTCAAACCGGCGGAGCGCGACTAGAGAGAGAAGAAGAAGAAGAAGAAGAAGAAGAAGAAGAAGAAGAAGTACGATGTAAGCTGGGGTGGTGGAAGCGGCGAAGAAGAAGAGTTAGAAGAATAAGGAAAAGTAGAAATAGAAGAGAAGAGCTAGAGGATTAAGGGGAAGTAAAGTAGAGAAAGTAGAAGAAATAAAAAAAAAAAAAAGTAGAAGAATAAGAAGAAGAAGAAGAAGAAAGAGAAATAAGATGGATAAAGAGAAAGAGAAAAAGAATGGAGAAAGAGAAAGAGAGAGAGAGAAAGAGAAAGGAAACTCCCTTAATTTGACGATATCCGCTTTAACGAAAAGGAGCTTGATACCTTCCCTTTAATATATACAACATAAAAAGTTTCACGACGAATAAAGCGAGCGGAGTAGTAGCGGGAGTGAGCGAGGGAGTGAGAGAGAGAGAGAGAGAGAGAGAGATAGAGATAGCACGAGTGCACTAGAGAGAGAGAGAGAGAGAAAGAAGGAGAGAGAGAGGGAGAAAGGAGATAGCGAGCGTAGGTAGAAAGAGAGAGATAGAAGTAGCGAGGGAGTACGGCCGGGAGGAAAGCGATGGGAAGGGGAAGGAGGACACATACAGAGTGTGAGCTACGAGCAGCTCGATGGTGAGAGAAGGACCGAGCGAGCGTACGAGCGAGCGAATGTGTAGAGAGAGAGAGAGAGAGAGAGAGAGAGAGAGAGTGAGAGAGAGAGCGCGCGCGCGCGCGCACCGGTGTGAAAGAGACAGCGAGAGTGCGGGCAACCGGCCAGCG
>NC_062191.1:1129215-1131715 GCF_912470025.1 Vespa velutina | reverse complement strand
TCTTTGGCGATATTCACAGCTATCGCTTTGAAAACGCAGAAACGCGTTTTGTACCCGCGTATATAAATACATATATAAATATATACGTGTGTCTGCGTATATATATATATATACATATATATATATATAAATACATAAATACATATACATACATATGTATATATGTATGTATGTGTGTATGTAGCAAAAGAGCAAATCGATATGCGACAATTTGCTGGCTACGACGAAATACACACGAACGTACTTGAAATGATCTGACGATTATTTATTCGACCTGTTTATTTTCGTTCTCTTCTATTTTTGTTCTTTTTTTTCTTTTTTTTTTTTTTTATTCTTTTTGTTATTTCCTTTCCTCTCTCTTTCATTTTTCTATATTTTTTCTTCTACTTTCCTCTTTTTTTTTCTTCCTTTTTTTCAAATCTTGCGCGATTTCTACCACCATCATCATCAACACCACCACCACCGCCACCACCACCACCACGAACACAACAATATTATCGTTGTGCGCGCTGGTGCCTATCTGAGACACACACCGAGGTTGACTTTCCTGTTCGACCTACTTCGGGGGAACTGATAATTTTATATAAGGAACGAATCGTCTAAAGTTAAATATCGCCACGCTGCGCTCTATTCGACTACTACTAGAATCGTAAAAAGTTATTATCCTAGAATTTCGAAGGAGGGCACACAGATATACACACACACACACACACACATACAGAGAGAGAGAGGGAGAGGGAGGGAGAGAGAGAGAGAGAGAGAGAGAGAGAGAGAGAGAGAGAGAGAGAGAGAGAGAGAGAGAGAGAGAGAGAGAGGATACAACTAAATGTCATACCTTTTTTTTTCTTTTTTCCTTCTCCATAAATATATATATATATATATATATGTATATATGTATATAAATTTCCATATATATATATATATTTATAAATATATGTATGAGCTTGTGTATGTGTATAGATATGTATATATACATACACTAACATAGAACGAGAAATATCGTTTCTACGAAACGCATTCCTCATTTTATTTTCTATTTTAATGATTTTATAATATCTTCATGGGACACTACTGGGCCCGAAGAAATACGTCAGCTACGTAAAGTACTATGTGACAATGTTAGCACCATGTTCTCGATTACGTCATCAGTATTCGTGGGAGCAGTGACGTACTATTTATGCGCGAACGTTACGAAGAGGGAAAAAGAAACTCGAAGAGAAAGAGAGAGAGAGAGAGAGGAGAGAGAAACAAGGAGAGAGAGAGAGAGAGAGAGAGAGAGAGAGAGAGAGAGAGAGAAAAGCAATGGTGACATGTGTATACATATATATATATATACATATACATCTAATATATGGATTATACATACTGAAATGAATTTTTTCTTCTTCATAAAAAAACAAAGAAATAAAAAAAAAAAAGAAATAGAAAAAGCAAAAGATAAAGAACAAAAAAATGTCATAAAAATTTAAACAATGACAATAACAACAACAATAATAATAATAAAATACGTCGTGGGATTATTAATTCGAGTACGCATTAAGACGAAATATTTTTTGTTTTATAATCGATATATATATATATATATATATATATATATATATATATATATATATATATACGTGGTGTTAGTGAAAGGGAAACATATATGTTCATTTACATTTTAATAAATATATATGTATGTATATATAACTAATTATATAATATATTAACTGGATAGTTGTATTCATTTGCATAATACTTAAGAGATCGATCGTTTCTACGTAGGATAGAAAATGAATATAGAAAATATTATTTGGAATGAATAAAATGAACGCAACGTTATCTATGCGCATTCATATGTATGTATGCATTCATATGTATTTATTTACTTAGTAAGATATGCAGTATACATACGTATATATCATTGTATTAATATATTCTTTGATTCTTTTCTCATTACATTTTTCTCTCAATTGTCTATATAAGTATTTATCTATTGTGTATCTAAATGTACATACGTGTACGTACGTACACGTACATACGATTTAATACTATACGTACGTATAGGATTAAAGGAGTGACACTGTTATACACAAAATGACAGTGATTACGATAAAATATGAATTTTAATTAAATATCTATTTCGTAATGGAGGACGATCGGGAAAGATCGTCATTGATTCAACAATATCTATCTATCTATCGTATAAAGTAATTAAGTACGTGCGTATTTCTTCCGACAAGTAAAATATACGTATGTAGCTTTTTTGATACATATATATATATATGTATATATATATATATATATATATATACATGTATGAATGAGTGGACCAAAGTGTGCACGCGTATGTGTGAGTTTAACTCAAGTAGAAGAGGGAGGCCCTGCCTTGATGTTCTACGATTCCTGGAGTTCTATCAAGACTGAAAGTATTACACATAATGGCAGTTCCCTAGATCCCTCTTTTTTTTATCTTTCTTTCTCTTTTTCCTTCCTTTCCTCTCTCTCTCTCTCTCTCTCT
>NC_062191.1:1109215-1126715 GCF_912470025.1 Vespa velutina | reverse complement strand
TGGGTCGGGATTTTGATTGGGCAATATTAAAGTAACTGTAATAAGAATAATTGCCCAATCGCGGAGCATTATATATATATATATATACATACATACATATATACATATATACATTTTGTCCATGTTTCGCAAACGGATCCACTTGGAAGTAGAAAAATGGAAGTAGGATCGTGGAAAGGGAGATGGGGGAGGGGACTACTCGAGTTACTTCGAAAATTATCAACGCCTTCGATTCCGAGAAAGAACTTGTGTGGCTCACAGCGGGAGACTTCGACTCTCGCAACATTTACATACGCACAAACATAACGCACGTTCACGAGGAAGAAGCAAAAAAAAAAAAAAAAAAAAAAAAAAAAAGAAAAGAAAAAAAAGAAAAAGGGAAGAAAAAAGAATGACCCAATCTCCATGACTCTACTTTCCGGCGCGGGAAGACCGAGCGTTTCTATCTTTCTTTCTTTCTTTTTTTCTTTTTCCCTGTTTTTTTTTTTCCTCTCTTTTTTGTTATTTCGTTTCACGCGCACGCCCGCGCGGGCGCGCATGCACGCCGCGAAATGAAAACAAAAGATACGTGCTTCGAAAACAATTCGGTATTAAAAGGCATATGGGTTGTGTCAGGGTTGCGTGTCTGGGTTGCATCATACACGGTACATACATGTATTTTGATCAGAGAGAAAGAAAAAGAGAGAGAGAGAGAGAGGGAGAGGGAGAGAGAAAGAAATATTCATCATCATCATCATCATCATCATTATTATATTCGATTCAAAGACAATTAATTCTCTTGCATAGACTGGGCTTGAATTTGAACTATCAATCATAAGCCGAGATGGATCTCCGAAAGAATTTTCAAACTGGTAAAGTTTAACGTGAAAGAGAGAAAGAGAGAGAGAGAGAGAGAGAGAGAGAGAGAGAGAGAGAGAGAGGGAGAGAAAGGGAGAATGTTTTTCAAAGAAACTTTTCGATTTCTAAACGCGAATAAAAGCGAACGAACGAGAAAGATAAAGATAGACAGATAGATATATAGATAGAGAGAGAGAGAGAGAGATAGATAGATAGAGATAAAAGGCGGGTATCGCGGCTCCGGGAGTCACGTGGTTTCTCAGGTAAATCCCTACATTCAGGCGGACGGTACTTGTCCGCCCTGGAGCACCCTGCTTTGTGATGAATGTCTGCGGCTGCCTCCCGCTTCCCCGTCTCTTTTTGTCCTCAAGAATGCGCACAATGCCGGTGCTGCGATGCCTTGCCTCGGCTCGAACCAAACCCGCCACCACCACCACCACCACCTTCACCACCACCTCCACATCTACCTCCACCTCCACCACCACCTTCACCGCCCTTAACCTCTCTCTCTCTCTCTCTCTCTCTCTCTCTCTCCCTTTTCCTCTCCTTTCCTTTACTTCTTCCATTCTCTTCTCTTCTTTTCTTTTCTCTTCTCTTCTCTTCTTCATTTCTTCTTCCGTACTCTTTCTTTTCGGGACGAGATTCTCTCTCTCTCTCTCTTTTTTTCTTTTTTATTTCTCTTCTCTCTCTTTCTCTTTTTTTCTTTTTTTATATCTCTTCTCTCTCTCTCTCTCTCTTACTAAAAAGGACTTAATAACGCGCACGGTGCTAGGGATTTGTCGCCTTCCATCAGGTAAAGTAGGTATGTATTATATGTACGTACGTATGTATGTATGTATGTATATATGTACGTACTTATGTATATATACATATACCTATGTATTTATGTATATATGGACTTATGTATATATGTAATATATTTAAATATGACTTTATTTATTTATTTATTTATGTATGTATATATATATGTATGAATAGTTGTACTCCGCGTATACGTACGCACTTTTAAACTTCCCGCTCTTCATCCTGCTTTCTTCATATCGTTACAAAAAAATTCTCTTTTTATATCCTTTTTCGAGGAAAAAGAAAATCTTTATTTCTTTGTAAAAAAAAAAGAAAAAGAAAAGAAAAAAGGAATAAAGAGAAGAAAAGAATAAGAAGAAACTTACCTTTTATATAGGTGAGTAGGTAGGTAGGTAGGTAGGTAGGTAGGTAGAATCGTTGTAAATAAAAAAAGAAAAAGAAAGTCTTAATCCTATTATAACTAGGACTATCGTTTAATGGCGGCACAAATTCTTTAGGATTTGACGTATGACAAGATTTTACTTATGTACTTTGTCAAAAGACATTAAAAAAAAATAAAAAAAAATAAAAAAAAAATAAAATAAAAAAAAGAAAAAAAGAAGAGGGAAAAAGTAACGAAAATCCATACTTACCTGAATATCATTGTCTTCGATCACATTCCTTGATCTTGCTCGATCTGATTCCTGCACTTTTCAATTGTTACATTCCGATTGTAATTTATCGAATATAAATATAAATAAATAAATATATATATATATATATATATATATATATTTATATTCGATAAATAAATATAAATTAAATGTTGCGTTTGAAGGATTGGGATTTACGTAGATAGACAGACAGATAGATAGAGTGATAGATAGATAGATAGATAGATAGATAGATAGATAAACGGTCAGATAAACAGATAGACAAACAGACAGACAGACAGACAAATAGATAGATAAATATAGAGTTAGATAGATGTAGATAAGAGAAGAAAAAAAAAACAAAAATAGTCGTCGCGTGGGTTTTCTTGAAAAACGTAACGTATTCTATATTTAACAAACATCTTTTTTCCATGTTAATATTTACAATTACACAATGCGCATGTGTGTGTGTTACTCTCTAACATATTCGTCGATTGAATTATTTACAATATGTAATTACAATGCGTTTATCATAGACGGAGTGTGATCAACAGGCCGAATTCCGTTTCGAATTTTTATATAATATTGGGGGATATGAGGAAGGGAAGAAGGGAAAGGGTTAGGGCGCAGGGTGCGAGCGAGCGAGCGCGAGCGCGACTCTACGTCACCAACTCGCTCAGCGCGTATTATACACCTGCCTTTCTACATTATCCTTCGTGTATAGGGCTGTTTTTTGTAGTGATGCATGTATGCATACATGTATGTATATATGCATCATGTATATATGTATGTATGCATGCGTACGTACGTACGTACGTGTATGCCTGTTTATTCACAATGCATCTGTATGTGTGTGTGCGCGCGAGTAGGGTCATTTTCGCACGAGCAATATATATACATACAGCGTACATACACACGTACACACACATGAATCGGACAGAGAGACACGAGGAGGACGAGAACGCAGTAAAAGCAAGTTAGTACGAGCCGAATGTGTCCTTTGTAGTTTTATTGCGTACACGCATGACGAGACACGCGCACAAACACTTGCTTAGCCCATCATCACTAAGCAAGAATATGTATGTGTTTCCCTGTATGATGTATGTATGTATATATGTATAATGTATGTATGTAGAGAATCGTCCAAACTTCTTTGCCCGCTAATATAAAGACGATCGACTCTATCTCTATTTCTCACTCTCTCTTTTTCTCTTGCTCGTATTCTCTTAACGGGTTAAACTCTATCCTCGAGAGAGGGAGAAAAAAGAACGAAAGAACGAAAAAGAGAGAGAAAGAGAGAGAGAGATCGAATCGGCAACGAAAATATTTGGACGTTTAGAAAAATCACTATAGATTTTACGCCTTATAGTAATTAAGCCCAAGATCGTAAAAGAACAAAATTTATTAACTTCGGTCCATATTATTTTCTTTTCTTTTTGTCTTTTTTTGTTTTTTTGTTTTTTTTATTATCTATCTATCTATTTATCTATCTATCTATTTCTTCTTTCTTTTTCATAAATTCGTTTTCATATTTTTTTTATATGTTGGTACATATATACATACATACATATATATATATATATATATATATATATATATATATATATATATGCACGGATATCTTATCATATAGTGATTTTTCCATAATAACGATAACATTTATAACATAATCGAATCTTACAATGTTCCTCATAAACATAATATCGAAACGAACGAAACGATTGATCGATTGATCGCCGATTTCGTGTGAGCTTAATTTTAACAGACGAATCGACTGCGCTCTTTTAGTTTCCTCTTCTTTTCTTTTTTTTTTTGGTTGTATTTCTTTTCTTTCTTTCCATCTATATCTAAGGGTTGCGATGACGTTAGGCGAGTTAGGGGGTGATTACGGACGGGGAAAGAGGAAGGTGTACATATATATATATATATATATATATATATATATATATATATCTTTATTTTTGCATTATATGTTGAAACTCGTATTCGCAACAAAGTTTTTCTTTCTATTTCGCTACGTGTAAGAACGTAACGCGCGTTCTCGTACAAGTAAGTGTATTACGTAAGGTTTCTGTTGCTTTGTTAAGTTAGTTGTAACTCCTTCTGTCCCCTTATTGGTCGCTTCGTGAAACCGGATTGATTCGAAACACACGACGACGAAGTTCGTACGATGAAATCGTACCAATAGAATTCTTTTCAACATCATCGTTTGATTTAATCATCGAAGGAAAATAATAGAGAGAGAGAGAGAGAGAGAGAGGAGAGAGATAGAAAGAAAGAGAGAAAGGGAGAGAGAGAGAGAGAGAGAGAAAAGAGAAAGAAAAAAAAAGAGATGGAGAAAATGGAGGCAGAGATAAGAGCCGGTGACGCTTATGAAAATGATCTAAGTCATATGTATGTATTTTATATATATATATATATATATATATATATATATATATATATTTATTTCTTTTTTTTTATTTTTCGTTGTCGTAATATTTTGGACATTTGCTTTTGAATTAATTATAAAAATTGTTTATCCGCAACGACGAATGCAATGAAAATAAAAAGAGAAATTAAATATATATATATCCCATCGTAAAATAAAAATAAAAAAAGAAAGAAAAAAGATTTTATTCTTTCACATATTTTAAACGTATCTTAAACAAAAAATTAACGAATATGCGACGAGATAAATACGCATTTCTTACGCCTGTTTTATTTAAATACATAAAAAAATGATTTGGATCAATTTCATTGATCACCGCCATAGACCGGGCTCCTAATAGGCGTAATAATTAGACGTAATAAGATAGAGATAAGTTAAGGATAAAATTTTCATTCTTAAAATTATTTTTTTCTGAAAAGGCACATGCGGCTCGAAGTTAACTAATTTTAAGCGAGAGATGTTCAATCGTTTTCATTTCTCTCGTAGAATTGCGCATAATATGAATTATCGTGATACTCATTAGAGAAAGAGAAAAAGAGAGGAAGAGAGAGAGAGAAAGAGAGAGAGAGAGAGAGAGAGAGAGAGAGAGAGAGAGAGAGAGAGAGCTTTGATATCGGCTCGCGATTTTTAAATTATTAAAATGAGCCAATCGTCTTCGGAGACGAAACTGTGAGAAAGGATAACGTTAACAGAGAAAGATAAAGATAGAGATAGACGGGGGAGAGAGAGAGAGAGAAAGAAAGAGAGAGAGAGAGAGAGAGAGAGAGAGAGAGAGAGAGAGAGAGATAAAGTCCGGCATGGCTTTGGCGTTGGCCTAACGCAAAGGTAACGTTCTCATATCCTATCGCGTTTCCGTATGTTCGCAGCTGTTCTATTATCTATTGGTCGCTATCTCAATGATCGAAATTCGAGGACGAGCGGCGAATGCGATCAAACGAATCTATTCCCAATTTACCTAAATGTATCCAAACGGGAAAGAAATCTCTCTTATAGTTGTAGCCTTTTTTTTTTACATGTACAAATAGTACAATACATATATATATATATATATATATATATGTATATGTATGTAATATATACAATACATATATGTATATACTTATATACAAACTCTTAAAAGCTAACGCCTTTCTTTTTATTATTATTATTATTTATTATTATTATTATTATTATTATTATTTATTAGTTATTATTATTTATTATTATTTATTTATTATTATTATTCACTATTATTTATTATTATTTATTACTATTATTTTTTTGTTTTTCTTTTTCTTGTTTATTTAATACAAAACGCAAAGAACGAGTCGCCCCATCCATACACTTCCACTATTCGCGTCTTCTTCAACGTGTGAAAATCACAGTTCTTGGTAATAATTATTATTAGCAGTATTATTAGTTTTATTAAGGCGACTGAACAACAACAATAGCAACAATAATAATTAAAAAAGAAAAAAGAAAATAAAAAAAGGAGCATCCCTTTCTTTTCTTTTTATATCTTGATGAAGAAGCGCGATTGATTTTGTTCCGTGAAAAAGAAATGCAAGATCTTTCTTCTTCTATTCGTCGTAATTTTTTTCTTTTTCTTTTTTTTTTTTTCAATACAACTTCAAACTAAATCATTTTGTTAATCATGAGAATTTATATATTTAATAAAAAAAAAAAAAAAAAAAAAAAAAAAAAGTAAATCTTTCGAAATATTGAATTTATATCTCGACACATTAATAAATGTTTAGATTAAACTATAAAACTCAACAGTTACACTTAAATTCGAACTCGTTCGATCATTCATCGTTTTCTTCTCAAAAAAAAAAAAAAAAAGAATAAAAGAAAAAATAAAAATAAAATAAAATAAAATAAAATAAAATAAAAATAAAAAAGAATAAAAGAATAAAGAAGAAAGTATATATGGTTCATATTTGTTTGTGTATTCTATGTCTGTCTGTCTTTCTCTCTCTCTCTCTCTCTCTCTCTCTCTCTCTCTCTCTCTGTGTATGTAGATGAATATGTGAGAGTGTATGTATGTACATATGTATATATATATATATATTTTCACAATAAAAAATATATAGAAACGGTGTGTTTTACGGGGCGAAGGGGGGGGGGGGGGGGGACGAGGGGATACTGCGTATGTATAATTGAAGTTCACCTAGCTCGGCCTATTATCTTTATGACACGTAATCTCTTAGAAAGCTGCTTAAAAACTAACATTTGGTATCTCTCGTAAATCCTGCTAATTGAACTATCTATTAATAAACAAAAGGACTTATTGGATTATGATTGTAAAAAGGGATAAGATTGTGGTATAGCCTCTCTCAGTACACTGTGCCGCCGTTTGTATTTTTGTATATCGAGGGGGAAAAAAAAGGATAAAAAGAAAAAGAGAAATAAAAAATAAAAAATAAAAAAAAAATATATAAAAAGGCAAAATAATGGAAAAAAAAGGAAAAAAAAAAAAAAAAAAAGAAAAGAAAATTATAAAATGGAGAAATTGAGAAGTATGCGTGTATTGTATGCGCACGTAAACATGTCGCATCGTGAAATTAATAACGCGTCTAGTCCGTTGGAATTCGACTATCAAAAATATCATCGAAAAAAGGAAGAAAGAAAAATAAAAAATTGGAAATTAAAATTAATGAAATATGAAAAGAAAGGAAAAAAATAAATAAACCAAAAAAAGAAAAAAGAAAAAAGAAAAAAGAAAAAAGAAAAAAGAAAAAGAGAAAACAGAAGAAGAAGTGAATGAAAACCGGGCGAATTTTCTAATTAAATATTTGTTTCGTTGCACGAGTATCGTTATTATTATTATTATTACTATTATTTTGTATTATTATTATTATTATTATTATTATTATTATTATTATTATTATTACTATTATTATTATTAATATTAATATTATTATATTAATATAATTTATATAATTATAATTATTATTAATATTATTATTACTATTTGTTCTCGGCTTTTCCCCTTTCTCTCTGTATTTAGTTTCTACAACATCTGCGATGAGACGCGCATATAATTTCCTTCTTTCTTTTTTCCTTTTTTCGTCATACAAAAGAACAAAAATGTCTAAGAAATATCCAACGTAGATAATAATGTCTATATATATATATATATACGTACACACATCGTGTGTATACATATATACCTTTTATTACAAAATTGTATCTATATTTTTAAATTGAATGTTTTATTAAATTGTGACATATATATATATATATATATATATATATATATAATATTTTATAAATATATATATATATATATATATATATATATATATATATATACAATATATTATAAATATGTATAATATATGTGCATTATATCTTAGCAATAGCACATAACGCTATCTATCTTCATTTTATTATTATAGATACAATTTAATAATAAAATAAACGTATCACACATTCCTCCTGCTAGAAGGACAACTTCTCTGAAATTTGGAAATTCATTTCAATATAAAAAAGTTCGCAACGTTATAAACAATATAATAATAATAATGACGATGATGATAATAATAATAATAATGATAAAAGTAAATGATCGCACGTATGTCTTTTTAGATAATCGTTTATCTATGTTAACTTAATTTATTTATTGCAAAATTTTTACGACCACCGCGTGCGTTTATGTTCTTTCTCTCTCTCTCTCTCTCTCCCTCCCACCCTCCCTCACTCTATCTCTCTCTCTCTCTCTCCCTCTTTTTCTCACTATCCATCTATCTTTCTCTTTTTACAATCGTTGCAAAGTTTGTTGACTGGAGACACGTGGTGAATAAAAAGTAGACAATGAGAGGAACAACTAATGTACTAAATTTGTACAAAAAGGAAAAAGCATATGTATATAAAAGAAAAAAAAAATGCTCTCTTGTAAATCCCAAAATACGCTTTAATAAACAATGTATAAGCGTATATGGTGCAAGAAAAAAAATAAAAGAAATATATAAATATGTCTAAAAAAATGTATCATAACATAATGAAACGTAACAGAGCGAGAGAGCGAGCGAGAGAGCGAGAGAGAGAGCGAGAGAGAGAGCGAGAGAAAGAGAAATAAAGAAAGAAATCGGAAAAGGAGAGAAAAAGAACTAGTAATTTCATTACTAGATACGAGTATGTATGTGTAGAATGAAATAGCACCTTCGAATCACAAAAAAATGCACTTTCTCGCTGTGAATTTGCGATCTCTTATGCACTCCTCCATGTAAGTGTATATACATATATATATATATATATATATATGTACACACGTACATGCAACTTGTTTCTTTTTTCTTTCTTCCTCTCTTTCTTTTTTTATCGTGAACAAGAGAGAGGACAAATAAATTCGTACGTTCTATCAATATCCTTTTAAATGCCTTTGTGCACGTGTCGCTTTCTTCACGATTGCGAAAGATTAATCATCGTCGAAAGACAACTCAAGTATTTTTTACGTCGGTATTTCGTTAAGTTATGCTCTTTTTCGACATAGGATAGTCGGAAGCAAGAAAAAAAAAAAAAAAGAAAAAAGAAGAAAAAAAAGAAGAAAAAAAGAAGAAAAAAAAAGAAGAGAAAGGAGGGAGGGGAAAAAGAAATATCGTGACAACTCCTACACACGTAGTCAAGAATATTTCTCGAGCTAAATACATTGGAAGAAACGAAATATATGGGAAGGCGAAAGGTTTTTTTTTTTTTTTTTTTTTTTTTGTCTTCTTTAAGGGAAGTAAGGGATCGTCGTGTCGTGGATAACAAATAGAAAAAAAAAAAAGAGGGAGAGAAGGAAAAGAAGAGAGATAAAAAAAACCCACGAGATTGCAAAATCGAAGAGATAATAATATCCAAATTAAAGAAGAAAATAAGATAAAAAGAATAAGAAAAAAATAAAGAAGCGGTATTAATAGTATCGATTAAAAGTAAAACTATCAAAAAGACATAAAGAAAGAAAAAGAAAAAAGAAGAATTAAGTTATTAGTATATATTAAACTAAACCACGATATATATGATCATTTCAAAGACCTAATGATTTCGATGAAAGGCTCGAATTTTTAGCAAACGAAGAAGAACTCAAGAACTCAAGAAAGAAAGAACGAACGAACCGAACGAACGAAAGGAAGAAAAAAAGAAAAAGAAAGAAAGAAAGAAAGAAAGAAAGAAAGAAAGAAAGAAAAAGAACGAACGAACGAACGAATGAACAACGAAAAAGGTCTCCCCCACCATTGTCGATGACGAATATCGAAGGTAAGAATCTTAAGGTATAAAAACGTGTATTATTCCTATCAGAGCAACACATACGACGATGACGACGACTTCGTCGTCTACTACTGCGAGATATGTGCACGCAACGATGCGTCAATGCACATGCCTTCGTAGCCGAGCAACGTTAGCTACGGGGGTTGCCAGACAATGAGTAACGGGTCTCCGTATAGCCGTCAAGGGTCGAAGAAGGGAGAGGGAAGGCCGAGGGAAGTCCCGCATCTCCAATCGATTACAATAGCACCTAACCTAGGGTAGCGGGAGAAGAGACCCGTGTGAAAGGCCCCTTTCCTTTCTCTCTCTCTCTCTATCTCTCTCTCTCTTACTCGCAGAAGCATATATATATATATATATACATAGATAGATACACCCTTTCTCCGTACCTACGTACATATTCGTACACATACATATATATATAGATATGTATGTATGTATATATATATAATGTATATATATATATATATATATATATATATATATATATATACACATGCTTTCGTTCCCTTTCCTCTTTTACTCCTTTTCTCTTACGCGATATTCCCTTAGCACAACATGCTTGGGGTTGCCTCGGCTTCGCTCGGCCTTCGTCGATCGTACTCGCCAGAGGATCCTCCTCCTCCTCCTCCTCCTCCTCCTCTTCCTTATCCTCCTCCACCTGCATGCATGGCATGCGTGTGTCCAATTCTTTCTCTATATATATTTTATATATGTATGTGTGCATGCGTGTGTGTGTATATATTTGTACATATTCCTACAGTCTACAACCCACCCTCGTATCCCTTCGAAAGAGAACTAAACACTCCGAGTAATTTGATAATTCCATCGTTTCCTTTGGAAATCGTTAATGAAACTCATTACCCGTTCTATACACGACGTACGGTCCTGTATAAAGTACGAGCTCGAGATTCGAGTTAGAGGAAGAGAGAGAGAGAGAGAAAAAGAGAGAAAGAAAGAGAGAGAGAGAGATAGAGATAGAGAGAGAACTGGTTTTCCACCTTGTATCTTACTAACACTATTTACCACTAAATACAGCCGGTCGTATTGCCATTTTACTACTATGTCCAGGTGGTTGGAGAAAAGAAGTACGAAGAAAATTTTTTTTTCAACAAATTCCTTAAACCTTTATATATAGTATATCTTATAGTTGCGTCCATTGTCTCTACGACGAAGGAGATAAAACATTAAAAACGGGGGAGAAGTAGAATGGCGATTGAGAAAATAGGGGAGGTATGCCTAATCGATCCAAAATTATAATATACTTTAAAGAATATCGAATGAGGTTTAAATAAACAGAAGAATAGAAAGAGGAAGGAACTATCGCATTTGAATACGAACATTTTTTTATGAATAATAATGAAACTTCATTGACTTGCTGATACGATTGAAACGAAAATTGTACAAACGATCATATTGTAGTAATTAAAACTAAGTACAAAAAAGAGGAAAAAAAGAATGTATGATTAGTATGGAATATGTGTGTGTGTGTAGAAGACGAAGAAGAAGAATTTATAATGTGAATATTTTTTCGACGGCAAAGTCGAGAGGTTGAGAGAGAGAGAGAGAGAGAGAAAGAGAGAGAAAGAGAGAGAGAGACTCTGAGTGAGTTTGGTTGGGACTATTTTCTTTCTCTCGGGTTTCGGCGTATTCGGAGGTCAGCGGGTCTAGGTAGACGGTTGAAATTCAGGTTTTCGAGCTGGTTAGGCTTGGCAGAGAAGAGAAGAGAAGAGATGAGAAGAGAAGAGGAGAGGAGAGGAGAGAAGAGGCTTGTGCTTTGGCCCTTCGATCCCACTGCTCCTGGCCTCCTCCTGAATACCCCGCCTATACATTCTGGTACAGACACTTCCAAAATTCCTCCCACCGTCCGCCGAACTACTACTCCGCAGAACTGCACAGGCCACCAACCAACCAGCCAGCCAGCCAGCCAACCAGCCAACCAACCAACCAACCAACCAACCAGCCAGCCAGCCAGCCAGCCAGCCAGCCGGCCGTAATAACGAGTTGCTACGCGATCGAGCGTACGTCCGCATAAAAACGGGGGAATGTCCACCTGACATATGCTTTATCTCCTTTCGAGATGGTGCACTATGCGAAATATAATCACCGGACTTCTCTAAAAGAGGGAGAGGAGAACCTGCTTTTCGTCGAGAACATACACTTACTACTTACATATACACGCATCCAATGGTACTGCCCCAATATACACGCACAAGCGCAAACACACGCACACACACACTCAGGTATGAAGGAGAAGACACGCAGCAGGTAAATATTATTCTACGAAAAAATTTGTCAAGTTTTCCAATCGCTTCGTTCTTCACCGTTAAATATTTTCAAGATTCGACGGTACTGTTTTATCACCTTTTTTACCTCCTCCCCTTCCCCTTGTTTCCCTCTTCTTTCTCTATTTCTTTTTTTGTTAAACGATCGATCAGAAATAAATCTCACCCGATAAATATGATATGAATCAAGAGTTGATTCTTGCGATTCTGCCGTCGTCCCTCTCCCTCCTTCTCCTTCCTTCTCCTCCTCTTTCGATCGAAAGGATTTAATTGATATAAGCGAGAGAGGAACAATTTTTCGTCGGATCGACTCGATCCTTATTTTCTTTTCTCTTTTTTTTTTTTTTTTTTAATAGCGCCAACGAAACGCATGAGACTTGGTGTTAATTTGTGTCGTCAAAACAAGAAAAAAAAAAAAAACACACGAACAGAAAGTTAAAAAGAAAAAGAAAAAAAGAAAGAAAAAAAAAAAAGGAAAAGAAAGAAAAAAATGATCAAAGAGAAAGTTCGTCCAATCGATGATTCAAACTCTACGCGTTGTCGTACGTTCGCAAGTCGAATTGTAAAGTCTATATTTATCTTTTGGAAAAATTTGTGTGTTCCTGTTTCTTTCTTTTTCTTTCTTTCTTTTTTCTTTTTTTATTTTTTTTTTTTATCGACGCCTGTTTTCCTACTTTTTTCTTTCTCCTTCTTTTTTTTCTTTTTTCTTTTTCTTTAAATATTTAAAACGTTATATGATCCGACTGTCGTTATTTATTCCCTTTCGCAACTTTTCTGATGCAACGAAGATTATATTAGACTTTTAATTAAGAAACTGCCTACTAATCAATAACCACAAAGTTCGAATCTAAATATTTAAAGAACGAAGAAAAGCATAATGCAATTCACACACATACACACGTATGTGCGTGTGTTTCCCGCTGTATTCAATATTTTACCGAATGCCTGTGTACTTTTTTTTCACTCGGCTCCGTTTCGCGACTCGTTCGTCAATCGTTCGAGGGCAAAATAGAAAGAGAAGAAAGGAAAAAAAAAAAAAAAAACAAAACAGAACAAGAAAAAAAAAAAAACAAGAAACCAACGACAACAGAACAACAACTAAAAAAGAAAAAAAGCTCCGCAATTTTATAAGACAGATTACCATTACTGCGTTGCGTAGAGCTTCCTTTTTTTTTATTTTGCACCAATGTATGTGTGCGCGCGCGTGTGTGTATGTATACGCGCGCGCGTTTCCGTGTGTTTTTTTTAACGATCGAGTTACGAAAGAGGGAAAAAAGAGGAGAAAAAGGTAACAAATAAAAAAATACACACCCATATATATATATATATATATATATATATATATATATATATATATATATATATATATATATGTGAAAGTACGCAAAACCTAACGTGCTCGGATTTTTGTTCCCCCGCCCTCTCCCTCTCCCTCTCCCTCTCTCTCTCTCTCTCTCTCTCTCTCTCTCTCTCTCTCTCTCTCTCTCTCTCTCTCTCTCTCTCTCTCTCTCTCTACCACGCAACAAACCTCCACCAATCGGCCGAAAAAGACCGAGAGGTCGAATTTATTGGCGGTATCGACGAATGAAAATTATTGCCGAATCAATGGTATAAAAAAAAAAAAAAAAAAAAAAAAAAAAAAAAAAAAAAAAAAAAAAAAAAAAAAAAAAAAAAAAAAGAAGAAGAAAAAAAAAACGGAAAAAAGGAGAAACAAACAAACAAAAATAAACAAAAAAAGAGGAAGAAAAAAAAAATGAAAAATGAAAGAATAAAGGTAAGAGGAAAAAGAAAAAGTGGAAACGAAAAACAATATGTAGGAAAAAAAATATATATATATATACATACGCACAAGTATGAGGAGGAAAAAAGAACAAAAAAAAAAAAAAAAAAAAAAAAAAAAAGAAAAAAAAAAAAAGGAAAAAGAAAAAGATTCAAATCTAGTTACGTATATTCGTGCGATGTACGGTGATGGCGATCGATCGATAATAGGTTTCTTCTTCTTCTTCTTCTTCTTCTTCTTATTCTTCTTCTTCTTCTTCTTCTTCTTTTTCTTTTTCAAGGGAGCTTATCGAAGTTTGGCAAGGAGGATCGGCGGAAGCAAAAGAGAGAAAGAAAAAGAAAAAAGAAAAAAGAATAAAAAGAAAATGAAAGGAAAGGAAAGGAACAAAGAAGGAAAAAAGAAAAAAGAGAAGAAAAGAAAGGAAAGGAAAAGAAAAGAAAAGAAAGGAAAAGAAAAGAAAAAAGAAATATATATATATATATATAAAGAAAAGATCTACAAGCAGGTAGGAAAGATCGAGACGATCTCTTTTCGTTCGTTCGTTCGTTCGTTCGTTTCATTGGTTTTTCGTTCGGAAGCCGCGCAACCCAAGAAATTTGTCTGGTTATTTCCATAGGAAGAAAGTCTAGGTCGTGTTTAAAGGAAGTCGTAGTAAACGGTAAAGGTGTTATTATTATAACGCGAAAGAGAGAGAGAGAGAGAGATAGAGATGGGGGGGAAGGAAGGGAGGGAGAGACGACTCGCCTAACGCGTTCGAGATCCGGCAAATCGGGGATGATGGTCGTTGCCGTTGTCGCGTTGTTGTGCATCGTGTCGACGACTTTTCCGTCCTCCGTCAGATTTATATAGGTAAAGAACCAGGCCAAGCAGCACCGCGAGTTCCACGGATCTCGAACGTTCTCAACACATTGCCGTCCGATAGAGGGAGAAAGAAAGAGATAGAGATAGATAATGAAGAAAATGGGAAAGAGAAAGACAAACGGTAATTCGGAGCTTCCAATATTCTCAATGATCGTCGAATTTGGAATATGATCGCGATCATCGATCATATAGAATACGCATGGTGTAGTTATTAATATAAAGTGTTAAGGAGGACGAATACTACGTGTCATCGCGATCGTCTTCGTCGTCGTCATCGTCTCGTAGGCAAGATTCGGCCGGTAAATCGCGTATTGGTAATTTACTGGGCGGCAATGTGTTAATGGAAAGCCATCACCGCACGTGCCAGAGACCAAGATTCAAGGTACTCAGCTGCGGTAGTTTCATAATCCTCTCCAGGCCATTGGTCGTTATCCTCGTGCATCCGTAGAGATCGATGCACTTAAGGTGCTTCATGCTCTCGGCGATGGTATGAAGTCCCTTGTCCGTCAACCTACTACACTGACCGATATTCAAAGTCTCTAGGTCGTGTAGAGTCTTCGCGATCTTGCATATACCCTCGTCGCTAATCTGACAAGCGGATAACGATAGGGATTTTAGATTGAAGAGACCCTGGGAAATATGTACGAGTGCTTGATCGCCGATTTTGTCGCAAAACGATACGTCCAAGGACGATATCCTACTTCCACCTTCGGCGAGATAGGCCATACCGATGTCCGAGATGTTGTCGCAGGATCTAAGATTGAGTTCACGTAGGCTCGACATTCTCGCTAGATGCTTCACCCCGGAATCGGTGATGCAGACGCAAAAGGAGAGATTTATCGACTTGAGGGTGGTCAAGCCGATCGATACGTGCCTGAGCGCCTCGTCGCTGAGCCTCTGACAATCCTGGAGACTTAGGTGTTCCAACGCGAGATTCCCGTCGGCCGTTTCCCTATTGAGTCCGGCCAAATGGGCGATACCTTGATCGGACACGTGCCAGCAGCTTCGCAAATCTAGCCTTCTCAATCTCTTAAGACCCCACGCGATCAGGAGCAGACCGGTATTGGTTATGTTGCAACAACCGCCGAGCTCCAAGTGTTCGAGATTCTTAAGGTATTGGGCTATCCTGCCGAGGGACGCGTCGGTCACCTGCTTGCAGAGGGAAAGATTGAGTTCGGTCAATGCCGGATATTCTTGGCAGAAGGCATTGGTCAGGCCGGAATCGGTGATGTTGTAACAACCGGATAGATTGAGCGCCTCGAGATTTGGTACGCCCTTCAATACGTCGCTGAGGCCTCTCCTCAAGGACAACACTTGTACCTTTTTAACTCCTCTCCTTACAAGGCTGGCGAACAACGCCGGTGCCTGTTTCCTCAGGTGTAACCTAGCCTCGACCCCTCGCCAGACCGATCGGTAATAAGCGGCGTCTCTCCATGCGGTGCACACCTGTGCCGCCCTACCCTTGTCCCTAACATCCAAGTAACTAAAGATCAACGCCAATATCTCCGGATAGAGGGAGGATATATGCGTGCTGGCCGAGGCGACGTTACGCGGTACGTGAGGCAGCTGTCTCGAGGATATACCTTGAACGTACGCCGGCAAACTGGTCGCCCCGCTATTGTAATGCGGCGCGCTCGACGAGTTATGGAGTATCGCCTGGCTCGTTTGGCTCTGAGCGCTCGGTATCGCCAAGTGCGGCTGATGCAAATGATAAAAGTGACCGGGACGATGCAACAGCGTCGTGCCGCGGCTCGGCGTTAATGCCGGAAGTTCCGTCATCAACAGCTGACTTTCCTCCATCTTGCCAATCGCGCTACGCGCTTCCTCCGAGCGAACTTTCTTTCGCTCCACCTCCTCCTCCTTCTCCTCCTCCTCCTCCTCTTCCTCGGCTTCTGCCTCCCCCGCCAGCCCCGTCGTCGCCACTGCCGCCGACACGGCCAGCTCTCCTACCACCCCCCCCCGCCCACTCCTCCTCCTCCTCCTCCTCCTACCAGGCCACCTCCCCCACCTCCTCCGCCTCCCACACCACCTCCTCTCTTTCTTTTCTCTCCTTCCAGCGCCTCGCTCCTCCACCGATCTTCTCTACGCGTATACATATATCTGCGTACTTCCTTCGCCGCCGTACATATATGCCGCGACACACACGCGCACGCACTTACGACGCACACGCGCGGCCCCACCGTGCTAAGTAGAGTTCAGTGGTAACGCACCAGCGCCGGCATAACGCCTTTTCTCCCGTCAAATACGTTCGAGTCCTGCCGATGCCGATGATGGTCCTCCTACTCCTGTCCTGCTTCCTTCTTATTCCTGCCGTTAGGAGAACGACTGGAGAACGACTTAAGGACGCGCGCGCGATATGTAATTCTTGTTGGAATGTGTCGTTATCACGGAAGCATGATTAAAAACTTGATGCAGTCTCTCTCTCTCTCTCTCTCTCTCTCTCTCTGCCTTTCTATCTCTTTCTTTGCTTGCCACGGGTCCGCTTTAAAATCCAAAGAGTATCAGAGTTCGACGACGATCACAGTTCGACACCATTCTCTCGTACTTGCTCGCACATGTAAAACTCTGTCGTGTTCTCTATCCCTCTTTCTCTCTTTCTTTCTTTCTTTCTTCCTCTCTCTCTCTCTCTCTCTTTTTTTTT